>NC_085880.1:19496027-19501027 GCF_034702125.1 Engraulis encrasicolus | reverse complement strand
GATTGCCCATGTGTGGCTAAGAACCAGCCTCGCGAGCACAATCTGTTGATGTAGCCAGGGCAGGATGAGGGTCGAGGGCCAGGGAATTTGGCGGTGAGACACAGAGAGGGCAGAGGTGCATCTTGTCACCAGGCTAGGCAGGTAGCTGTTTGGGGCCCCCAATATGGTGAATAACGCATTACACTTTACTACAGAAGATGCAATTTCGTTTCAAATGTTCATTCCTTAGAATTTCCACTTCAGGCCCCACCTGACCTTAGAATCGCCTCTGACAGAGGGACTGTTCTGTTGCAGGGAAATATAGTCACTGTTTGAGCAAATGTACACACTTGCTATCCACCTTTTTATCCATGGTTACAAGGGAGGGCGCCATTACCTATTATTTGGGTAGCAGTAGCTAATGCTAAATCATCCAGAAGGGCTAATGGGCAGCCTAACAGGAACTACAGTAGCAGACAGGAAATGCTATGGTAGCACAACAAACGTTGAGATATGTGTGGGTTAATGGGCGTGGTGATCGGTGGGATAGAACTCACAGACACAGACACTGTTGCTGGGCAATACACTGACCATTTGACCAGGTGCATGCGACAGTACAGGAACGTCACGTACACACTTGCTACAGCCAGGAAGAACCGTTGCTAGGGGTCAGAGAGGGGAATACGCAACACAACCTTTTAAGTCGTCTATGCACTCGCTATGGCACATGTCACGTGTCGCGAACCTCATGCTCACACGACCAACGTGAGTGACCAGCCCTTTGGTATGGGCATTTGTAGGCGGGACAGAGTCAAACTCTGGGTGAACTCTAGTCAAACGTGGCCAGCGTGAGTGAACAACCCTTTGGCACGGGCATTTGGAGGCAGGACAGAGTCCAACTCTGGGTGAACTGTAGTCAAACGTGGCCGGCGTGAGTGACCAACCCTTTGGTAAGGGCATTAGGAGGCGAGACAGAGTATGTTGCTAGGGTTCACACAGAGTTTGGCTAGGGTTTGCTCAGAGTTTGGCTAAGTATCTTTGTGTTTGTTTGAGTAACACAACCTTCTAAGTCAAGGATATGCCCTTGCACATGCAACATATGGAGAATGGAGCTTGCCCCTTGGGGCTGAACGCATCATATCTTTCCAGGAACGGTGGCCTGAGACCAGGTGTACTGCATATAAAACACTGTCAAGTCAAGGTCAAGCCAAGCACACACCGTTGGCCATGAAACTGACAGACACGAGGGGCCTGACACTGGAGATTACCCCTTCAAGCAGACGGTATGGCAGGTCCAGAGCTCCGAGTAGCCTCTTACTTTAGACCAGTGTTTCCCAACCTTTTTTGACTAGCGTACCCCCTAAGCCTTTTTGTTGTACCATGAGTACCCCCTATCCCATGCTCTCTATATATTCCTTTATCCCAGTGTGACTATACTCTATTCAATTGTCATTATCACATTTTTCCGCGTACCCCCTGAGGTGTGCTCACGTACCCCTAGAGGTACACGTACCCCTGGTTGGGAAACACTGACTTAGACGGCCCCGTGGATGGGCCTATTCACTCTTTGCAGAAAAGACTCAACTACATCATAACAACATTGCTATACCAATTCAAGAAGTAACCGATTAGGACTTGGTCATGACCATTTGGGTGATAAGTAATACGTTTATAACAGAGGCTCTGCGTAAAAGGGTTATGGTCCAGTCCATCTTTCAAGCCCACACTGTCCAAACCCATAAAGTCTTTCAAGCATATACTCATATGACCAGCTCTAGTCACCAACCATGACCAACTCTTAGATGGGCAGAGGGGCACTAATAGCAAGTGTAAAATTCATACAGTGGCTAGCTGTTGGAATACGCTCCCTGCTTGACCAGATGTGCATCCTTCGGAGTCAAGTCAAGTATATACTTCCACTGGGAACAACATGGATTCTCATTCTATTGTCCATCTCACATGCCCTGGCCTGTACCCACACTAGGAGTTATGTCAATCCTGCATGCTGGGGGACCCCCAATGATTCAACTTTCCTTGAAACGCACAGCTAACAACACATGAAATGATAACTGATCATGCATGCCAAGAGCTAAGGCGTGTGCCGTTTTTTTACTTGCACTTTTACTTTTGACACCTCTAGTGATCAAGAAGTGTCCATTATATCTTGGTGCTTTACCATCGGTGAGCTCGGGCGTCTTGGAGAGCTGCTCCAGCTCCCAGCCCAGGTGGAGCGACTCGTCCATGCTCTGCTTCTGGGCCATCTCCAGGGTCAGGTTCTCCTCCATCAGCTCCTCAATACGCTTACGGTCCATGTCGCGCTCCTGAGGGGCAGAAGAGGGGTGGATGAAGGACGCGAAATAAACTAAGGGGCGAATAAACTAAGAAAAGATCTAAAGAGTGATGACATTCACTTCTTTCATTCATTCATTTATTTCTGGTTTATTGTGTGGGATTCAGCACCCAGTTAAAAACTGTGAGAATCATTAGGCGATAGTGTGAGCGCGTCTCCACCACACTTGTTCACAACAAGTGTGGAACAGCTCAACAATTACACCACATTACACTTAGCTGAGGCTTTTATCCAAAGCGACTTGCAGATATTGCAGGGTACTGGTTGCAGTCCCTGGAGCAGTGTGGGGTAAGGGGCCGTGCTCAAGGGCACTTCAGCCATGGATGGAGGAAGGGATTTCTGAGGGAGGGGACTGATCCTGCAAACCTCTACAGTCCTCAGAACTCCGTAACTACACCACAGCTGCCCCGACATGAATAAATGAATACTCATGCAACATTCATATAATTTAGTTTAACTAATTAATTATTATACGTTTTATGGCTGATTTAACAAAATCCATCCAATCTCTGTAAACAAAATCCATAATATTTTCATCGTCTACAGTAGTCATTGTCAGGGCTTCAAGTCAGCAGACACTCATCATATTTGCCATCCACTACCTCCGCTCCATTCGCCAGTCTCTCACTCCTAATTTGTAAACACAGCCCAGGCCAAAGCACACAGACGGAAAGGCTGACACAGCAACAACACCACCAAGCACACTAGCACAAGTGTGAGCTTCTCTCGCTCAGTCCCCCCGTCTCCTGCCATGCTCACCCTCCTCCTCTACCTCACTGCCCAATTCTCCTTCTGCCACTCTCTCTCCTTCTCCACACGGCACAGTTATGCGTGTTTCTGTCCCCCTCTCCCCTGCTCCGTTCTTCTGGTTAGTTCACTCCATCTCTCTCCACAGTGAGAAGTGCTCTCCCTCTTTGTTTTCACTCTCTCCAGCTCTTCCCAACTTTACAGTGCAGAACTTTGTGTCTCTACATCTCTCCTGCTCTTCTCTCCATCACCTCTCCACATCACTCCCTCTCCTTCTCTTCGCCCCTCTCTCCTCTCTCTACATCCCTCCCTCTCCTTCTCTTCGCCCCTCTCTCCTCTCTCTACATCCCTCCCTCTCCTTCTCTCCTGCTCTTCTCTCCATCACTCCCTCCTTTCTCCACATACCTCCCTCTCTCTCGCTAACCATCTCACATCTCTCTCTCCCCTCTCCATCTCCCCATCTACTCTCCCCACATCCCTCCCTCCTCCTCTCTCCTCCTCTCACCATCTCCATGTCGTGGATCTTGGCCTTCAGCTGCAGGTTCTCCTTCTCCAGTTCGTGTAGCTTGTCTGAGCGCGCTCTGTTGCCCTCCAGCTGTTCCTCCAGCATGCTCTTGGTCTCCAGCAGCACCTGGTTATCCTCCTTTAACTCCTACAATACAGCACATTACAAACAATATTAACACATTAACACACACACACACACACACCTGGCTCTCCACTTTCAACTCCTACAGGACAAATAAACACACACCATATTACATGCACATGAATTAACCCATTGTAGCCCTTTGCCTCTGAAGCACATAAGCACATGAAAAGCACATGAAAAAAGTTGCATTTAAAAGCTAGGACCCTGATTTTGCATTAGAATGTGTTCATTCAGCTCTAACATACCCACATTTTAAGAAACAAATCTCAACTCTCAAGAGCCTGAATGCAGCGTTACGCATATGTGTCGCTCCAGGAGCCAAAGGTCAAACAACGTATACGCAGGCTAAAATGGGTTATCCAGCATCTCCTGGTTGTCCTCTTACGACTCATACATACACATTTACACACACTTATTAACACACTTCGATGCCTCCCTTCAACACCTAGACCACAGACACATACATACATACATATCGCACCCCACCCCCCCCAAACACACACACACAAACAAACACATTCACGGTCATCAGGTAACAGCCTGCTCCAAGGCAAGGCATGAATGTGAATATACAATATGTTCATAATTACTGACTCAGTCATTGTGTATACTTGTATACAGTTTCTGGTCAGAGCTTATGAGGGCAAGGGACTTGTAATAGAGAGAAATTATTTCACACACACTCATACTATGATATGATAATGTTTGGATAAAGTATGGCTGTTTCATAAACACTATACAAGACATTTACAACCATACATATACAAACCGTCCATTAGCTGTACGCTTAGTTGAAATCAGACTAAACATCGGAGAAGAAATTCATAATGTCAACTATTTAATGGCTTTCTCCTTGTTAGGAATGACCAAGTTTGCAGAATTACTGCACTGCAATTCACGATTACAAGGTGCCAAACATAAATACAAAAAAACTGAAAAATGAACGAAAAATGTCTGCACACTTTATATCCTTTTTCAGTTCTTTAATTTGCAATGCTTTCGGTCGGCAGAATGTAAATGCTTATTATATATTGTTTTTAAAAAAGAGTCTTGTTTAACACACAAGTGTGGAACAAATAAAACAAAGGACTTAATAGCAGAGTTGTCTCTGAACCCTCCTTTATTTTGATGTTCAACATGCCTTTTTTCCCTTGAAGAGCGCCTGCACTGCACAATTGCTTTAAGATCCAAGGCAGCCCTTCCCCATCTCTCTCTGTAAAAAGACACTGATAGTGTTTACCTCGACCCTGGCCTTGTAGAACTCTATGTCAT
>NC_085880.1:19333527-19491027 GCF_034702125.1 Engraulis encrasicolus | reverse complement strand
AAGAGAAGAGAAGAGAAGAGAAGAGAAGAGAAGAGAAGAGGAGGGGAGGGGAGGGGACACATGACACTGAGTCAGGCAGCTGATCTGCTATGCTTTATGGGAGAGTCAACAGCGTAGAAATAGTAGTACACAGGGTCTCTCCAGCCACAAAAGGGCATCACGTCAGGAAACAACAGACAGACAGATACAGTCACACCACCGAGACAAGGATACAGTCACACCACCGAGACACAGGAGGAGTCACATGGACAAGCCCTGTCTAAAGGAGTCACCAGTCAACACCAAATTAACACATATACATACAGACTCATAACGAGAGAGGTGTGGGGGGGGAGAGAGAGAGAGAGAGAGAGAGAGAGAGAGAGAGAGAGTTAGATGGATAGAAAGTTAGATGGATAGAAAGAGAGAGAGAGAGAGAGAGGAAAGAGAGAAGAGAGAAAAGAGAAGAGAGGGAACTGCAATTATAATAGTATATATATATATATATATATATATATATATATATATATATATATATTTCTAAACATTGTTGATCAAAATAGCTTTCCTTCCCTCTAAAAACTGTTCTCAGTGCGCTCTGGGAACAGAAGATGATGAAGAAGAAGGAAACACTAAACAAAAATGAAGAATTGGAAATGTACTGATAGAAAATTGTTTTTTCCCCCTCGACTCCTTCTGAGAAACATGCCATAACTCAGCAAGTAGGTCAAAGACACGAGGAGGGGAAATAAGACTCCATCATGCCCACGATCATCTGATGTGAGGCACATCCACCCGTTCCACAGACATCTTTTGTTGCATCAGTGCTGCTGGCTCCAGGCCTCACAATCCCACATGGACAGACAAACAAACACATTCCAAGACAGCACAACCAAAACGGGCAACGCAGTCTTCCAGCCAATAATGACACTGTCAGGCACTGGCATGTTTAAAATGCACTTTATGGGCTTTGTAAACCGTTAATTTGATAGGAAAGTTGGGAAAGACTGTCAGTGAGTGGGGGATAGAGAGGAGATGGGGTGAAATTGAGAAGAAGAAAAAACAGCAGAGTTGGCATTCATTCAGAAAGCAGCAGAGTTGGCAAACGTATCCATTTAATCAGGAACACCCGATTATATTTTACGGCCTCATGTGCTTTTATCGGCCAGGACAGTGAAGACGTTACACATGCAGTCGTGGCCAAAATGGTAAAGGAAGTGGACTTAAGATCAGAGTGTTGCAAGTTCGAATCCTACCTTTATCTCTCCCTACATCTCCATCCATGGCTGAAGTGCCCTTGAGCAAGGCACCCATATTGCTACAGGGACTGTAACCAATACCCGCTAAAATAACTGAGTCGCTTTGGATGAGAGTCAGCGAAATGTAATGTAACCAAATGTTATGTAATGTAAAGCATAGACCAGGAGCTTTGTGCAGTGCTGACTAGAGGAGATGAGTTGGCTAATATCATAAATGATCTCCGCCAGCTTCCTGCTCTCTTCATAACCGCTTCTCTTCTCTTCTCATCTCATTATTGCTGACCGCAGCCGACCGAAGAGCAAAAAGGAAACGCGCCCGGTCGCATTGTGCCTCAAGGTTAATTCGCTCCCGAAGAGGAAGCTCAATTATTTATTTATCGCCGCTAAAAGCTGAAAGCTCTTTGGTACACCCAGACTCTGCTGATGTACCAGCGCCTGGCAGTCACATTGTTTAGGGGAATGTTTTGAGGAACCACTGAGTTCCACTTACAATAAAACCCGTAAACGCTGAGCTCATCAAACTATGGTTTCTTTGTACGTGTTGTTGCTTCCGATTCCCAACTGTCCTCAGGTCAGTGACCGTGAACTACAGTGAACTTGAGAGACCAAGACAGCGTTCGCTCCCTCGCTCGCTTGCTGTACTATAGCTCAGAGTCTGTGGGAGGGCTGAGTCATGCTAGTCACGCTACTGTGTGTGGTGTAGTAGAGAGAGAGAGAGAGAGAGAGAGAGAGAGAGAGAGAGAGAGAATAAGTAGAGAGAGAGAGAGAGAGAGAGAGAGAGAGAGAGAGAGAGAGAGAGAGAGAGAGAGAGAGAGAGAGAGAGCAGGAGAGAGAGTAGGAGAGAGAGAGGAGAGAGAGAGAGGAGAGAGAGAGAGAGTGAGAGTGAGAGTGAGAGTGAGAGAGAGAGAGAGAGAGAGAGAGAGAGAGAGAGAGAGAGAGAGAGAGAGAGAGAGAGAAAGACAGGGAGAGATAGAGAGAGAGTGCCCTCAGACCAGGAGCTCATCAGTAGGCTATGGCTCATCATTATCCTCATCTGTACGCCTCATCATCATCAAACAAAGGCTTCTCAGCACGCTTATGAGTCATCCTCCCCCTCTTGTTGTTGCCGGTGAGATCGGATACATATCCTTCCTTCCTTTTCCGTCCTTCACTTATGCTAAACCTGGGGTGGGGAGCCTGTCACAGGGGCCATTTACAGCCCTCGAGGCAGACTTATCCGGCCCCCGACATATTTTTAATGCTATGCAGTTTCACATGTAATATGATGTGTTTCGTAAAGAAATGTTACAAATGTCATTTGCCATACAATTAAGTTATATTTTCAGGGGACATAGTGAAGGAGGGGTCTGTTGTAAAGGGGGCCGACTTCAATAAAGGCCTGAAGTGCAGGGGGAAATGCTGGTTTGTGTACATAGTATGGCCCTTGGAGGTTTTAATAAGATTTGAAGTGGCCCCTCGAATGAAAAAGGTTTCCCACCCCTGCACTAAAAGCACAGGAGGCTGAGTGAAAAGCACTAGGGTGATGCATCGAGCCTCTGTCCATGTCCACACTGCTTTTTAGATGAAGTGTCTTTGTAAGGAGAAGCACTTGCTAATGGACAGTAAACAAGCTTGAGACTACTTGCCGCACTTCCCGGAAGTTTTTTTTATTTTTATGGGCACATATAAATAATAAACAGAAAAGTCATCCCTGGAAATCTTAGCAGATGTTGTTCAGGCAATTTTAAGAACCTCTCCTCTCAAAGCAAAAACACACAGTTTTGGACGCAAGAGATGACACAGGTCTAGAAACAAAAGGCTATGTGTGTGCCTGTGCGGTGTTCGTGTGTGTGCGTGTGTTAACAGAGAGGGAGGAAGAGAGGTTGAATAGAAAAAAAGAAAGTGATAGTGGGATATCCAGACAGTGGAATATTGACGAGTGGAGTCAGAGGACAGGGACAGAAACAGAGGACAGAGTGTGTGAATGGAGAGAGTTTCTGTATAGTAAAGATTCACATTCATCCAGGATACGTGAATAACTGTGTCTGTGTGGCACAGTGTGTGCGCGTGTTGCAGTCCGGTACTCACAGTTCCGGCCTAGTGCCTAGTGTGTCTGTGTCTGTGTGTGTGTGTGTGTGTGTGCGTGTGCGTGTTACTCACAGCTCCTGTCTGATACGTTGTATCTTGACCTACTGTGTGTGTGTGTGTGTGTGTGTGTGTGTGTGTGTGTGTGTGTGTTACTCACAGTTCCTGTCTGATGCGTCGTATCTTGGCCTTGGCGTCGGCGAGCTCCACTGAGAGGTGCTGTCGGCTTTCGGTGCGACGCATGCTGGGGGAGTCCCCGGGGCTGGGCGTCTGGCCACACGGCATCGGGGGAGAGTACTGGCCACAGTCACGCTCCTGAGTCAGCTCCACGATGGTCTGGGGGACAAGAACAACATTCAAATTATTACTGAGTTGGATGGTACTTCTTGACAAAACGCCTAATATCCCCATGTGATGGGAGAGATCTCTATTGGGTTGTGAGTGTGTTCTGACTATCATGCCAACGACTATCATGCCTGGCTCTTTGGAATAGCAGTCAGAGCCCCGGTTTGGTACCCCAGAAGGTTCGAGTCATGATGGTGTGCGGGGAACAAGAACATAGCTGCAGTTGAAATGGGTGGCACTCAGTTGTAAAGATCCATGGGGTTACTTTCCCGGGACGCATGCAATGTAAGGTGTACGCCTACTTAGGAGACCAGCAGAGGTTGAGAATGAATGGAGTTCCCTTAACAATATAAATGGCGGCATCGCACAATCTGAAAGCCGCCACTACACACTAAACCCATACAGTAGGTGACCAGACGTGATCCCACTCCTGTGCATTGGTGACGGAAGCTATGATTTATCTTTGTCTACCATTACTAAATATGTTATTGAATCCCAAAGGCTCAATTGTAATGCCTCCATTTTGAAAGTCAGACACCTTGACCTCGAAAAAGTTGCCCCAAAATGTTAGTGTTAGTGTTGAGAGAATGTCGGTCCCCGATCAAGACCCAGTCCAAGACACAGAAATATCAGGGTTGTTTGTACAGACATACAGCACTATTCGTAATTAACTCCGGTGTCAGCTCAACAATTATAGGGGACGTTGGCTAGTTCTGCACTGCCTGACCGAGGCACAATACCCAACATAAACATAAACAGCTGGGCTGGGGATTTCCAGACATATTAATGTGTAAAGGGCATTACCATACCACCCGTGAAAGGTACTACCATGGATTACAGCAGACAAACACACAAACCGCTTTAGACTGTCTATGGACCGACATCCCTTTCCTATTTAGCTGATGCTCATATGTGTCTGGTTATACCAAAATAACTCGTAAATGTTAGAAGAACAATAGCAGGCTGTTTTGTTTGTACTCTTGACATTATATTACTTTGAGAATATTTAATGACACCAAAATGTTTTCGACTGAAAAAAAGAACACAACCTTTAACGGCTGCCTGTAGAGCAAACATGCAGTAAACATTCAAAAAATAGCCTCCTGTTGTACCATTTACCCGCTAGCTTACAGCCCTCAATGAGATTGACCCTTGACCCTTGACCCTCAGCTACGACCCCATGGAGTGGACAAGTGGACGAGGGAGTTGAGGCAGACAGACAGCACAGGCTCCAGTCAGTGGCATCTGGCTGACTGGCACCCGTCTCTCTCCGCAGGTGGGCCGGCAGATTAGCCAGACGCTACAGGTCACGAGAGCTAACCTTTATACAGGCAACCAGAGGACACGGCTACCAGTCAAAGCTCCCGTCAATGGATACCCAGATCCCTCAACCCCACCCCTACCACCCCTCTAATGAATACACAGATCCCCACGCCCCGCCACCAGTCTGGTTCATATACTGTAGGTTAAAATCAACTATATAGTGACACTGAATAGAAAATATTTCTGTTCAACTAAGAAATATTGCTGATAAATTAAAGCACATTATGGAAATCTTGATGTTATTGCCATCAAAGTACGGCTCGCATGGGCTATTGGCAATATTGCTGCCTGCATTGATTGTGATTATAGTATATTTTCATCGTAGGCTAGTCATGAAAATCAGTCTCACAAGCGTTTCTTTAGTATGCATTATGACATTATGCATTGATTATGACATCACAGCATGGCATCTGACTGGCACTCGTCTCTCCGCAGGTGGGCTGGAAGATTAGCGAGACGCTACAGGTCACCAGAGCTAACCTCCCCATAGGCAACCAGAGGACACGGCTACCAGTCAAAGCTGCCGTCAATGGATACACTGAAAACAACCCCCCATGGACACACTGATCCCCCCCAACCAGTCCAGTCCATATACTGTAGGTTCAAATTCATTATATAGTGACACTGTAAAGAAAATACTTCTTAATAAATAACTAATAATTAATAAGAATATTTCTTAATAAATAACTATTTCTTTTTTAACGCACATCATGGACATCTTGGATGGTATTGCCATCCAAGTATGACAAACATTTGCTACATGCATTGTTGCATGGATTGTTATCATTGTAGTATTTCCCAGTATTATGAAATATCATTCTCACAAACGTTTCTTGAATATGCATTATGACATTACACATTGATTATCACATCACAGCATGGCATGGCATCAGACTGGCACCCGTCTCTCTCCGCAGGTGGGCTTGCAGATTATCCAGACACTACAGGTCACGAGAGCTAACCTTTATACAGGCAACCAGAGGACACGGCTACCAGTCAAAGCTCCCGTCAATGGATACACAAACACTGATCCCCTAGTTCGCCTCATGGCGCCAACTGCCAGTTCTAGATCTCCTACCCGCCATTCTAGTTCCTACATTCTATAGGTTGATAATCCGAGATGAAGCCGCACCATATGGAGAATGTTTACTTATCTTTCATGACAAAACACAATGGAAATCTTGGACTTCTTAAGCTGCAAATGCAGCTGCAGCAAATGCAGCTCACTTGTGCTATTTTAATACATTCACTATATGCACTATTGCAATATCAAAAATATATAAATATTACGCGTTTCATATTACTCTCCACAAGTTTTAGTATTGGCCTCACAAACTTCTCCTTAGAATGCATGATGACAATCGCCTGCGCATACAAATGAACAAATAAAATGTGCATTATAAATGTGCAATAACATAACTGGAGCGTAAATGCCTAACTGCAACATATTGGGGGGGTGTCACTGTACTGCAGCTGAAACTGTATTTTTAACTGGACTGAAGAGCTTTTGTCACCCTGCATTGATTGGCTTTTGAGCTGGGCTGGGGGTTAGCAAGTCTTGGCGTGAGAGTGAGATGGTGGGTGGGTGGGGGGCTGCTGGCAACATAAACAGTGGCTGAGCTATGAAGCATCAATTGGGGTGCTGTTTGAGCCAGTGTCTGCCGTCTATGGTTCCACCCCTCCCCCCAGGCTGTGACTGTGTGTGTGTGTGTGTGTCAGCATGTGTGCAATTGTGTGTATATATGCACGTGCCTGTGAGTGTGCGTGCGAATGTGTGTGTGTGTGCATTTGTGTGTGCATGTGTGTGTGTGCATGTGCGTGTGTGTGCATGAGCATTTGTGTGTGTGTATGCATTTGTGTCTGTGAGCGTGCATTTGTGTGTGTGTGTGTGTGTGTGTGTGTGTGTGTGTGTGTGTGTGTGTGTGTGTGTGTGTGTGTGTGTGTGTGTGTGTGTGTGTGTGTGTGTGTGTGTGTGTGCGGAAATGGCAATTTAATGAAGAGCGTCTGGCCTCCAGTGAAACTCTGGAGATCATTATCCCTTTGTGTAGCGTACGCCACAAGGAGTAAGAAGTAGCCCCTCGCAGATTACCGCTCTCCCCCTCCCTCCCTCTCTCTCTCTTCATTTCTTGTTCTCTCCCTCTCCCTCTTCCTCTCTCTCTTCCTCTCTCTCTTCCTCTCTCTCGTCTGCCCTTTAAATCCCTTCCTCACCTGCGGTTGATATCAGTGTTAATGCTCTGACACTCCCCACCTTGTGCTCACCTAATTCCCACGTCACTCAGTTAACCTCAGCCCCACTTCACAGCCCTGAGGCGTTGAACGTTAAATGCATAACTGCGGAGGGACTTGGTCACTTGCTTTGCCTGTTAGGTTGCTCTGCACTGGAACTATGGCATCCACAACATCTCAAAAACAGCCCTTTAGCAATAACTGAAGGAGTGTGCAAGCTTGTGTGTTTGCTTGCGTGCTTGACTGTGCTGCTTTATTGATGTTACACTGCCCTGGAAGTGCTGCTGAGAGGCTCTGTCTGAGGTGTTTCAATAACTGTAGGGGTTTGGCAAGCCTGTGCACTGCCTACAAAGGAAAAGTGCAGTAACTACATGTTTTGTCAAAATGGAGTTAAGACTGAAAAATGATCTTCATTACACCTCTTGTCTTGTGAGAAAGCCTTATGGTCTAGATGTGTCCCGTTTGCTATGACAAATTTGTAGTAACTACAACATCCAACCTAATGCCAAGGCTTTGAAGGCATTTTTCTCAGTTTCAGTTTCAATGTTGGTGTAGTTACCGCACTTTGCGTTTGTAAGGCAGTGCACAGCACTACACTGGAGTTAGTGATGAGGTGTTTTCTGAGTTATTTTAAATGCACAAGAGAAGAGGCTTGTATGCTTGCTATGTTGTACTGCATTGCACTGCATGGCAACTGGGGGTGAAAGAATGTTTTTGACAAGTTGTTAATGTGTAACTGCCTGTATAGGGTCCTGTGGGATAGTGAACAGTAATGCATTGTACTACAGTACTGCAAGCAAGTGGTGCCGAAGGACTCATTCTCATCTTGTTAATGCATAGCCATTGGAGCTTGCAGACTTGTGTGCTGAACTGGACTCCGTTTCTCGAAAGCGTCATTGCTAGCCAGTTAACAACTCAGTAGGTTGCTGCACTGGTGCTGGGGGTGAAAAGCTTTTTCTGGTGTGCTGATAGTGCAGAACTCTTGGGGTTTTCCACTTTTTTCACTTGGGGTTTTCACACATTTCTGCTTTTTGTGTGTTGTGCCACGTGTTGCACTAATGGGGGATGGCCGTCGGGTGGTGTTGCTGTTGAGAGGCTGTGTGTACCACCAGGCACTTGAGGTGGGGGGTGGGGGGGTAATGGGGGTCTGTGTACCTCGAGCTGGTCGTCTCTCTCGTCCACCAGGCGCTTGAGGTGGAAGGCCAGGCTCCTGGAGAAGGAGTCCAGGTCCTCAGGGGCCGCCTCACCCCCCTCCAGCCACTGCAGATCCAGCACGTTCTCCTGGTTGTGGGTCACCTTGAATCGCAGCAAGCACACACACACAGCAGAGGCAAAAAAACATACATTTAGTACATGTGTGCTAAGTGGTGTGTGTGTGCTTGTGTGTGTGTGTGTGTGTGTGTGTGTGTGTGTGTGTGTGTGTGTGTGTGTGTGTGTGTGTGTGTGTGTGTGTGTGTGTGAGAGAGATAGAGATAGAGATAGAGAGAGACATTCTATTCAGAAAGAGACAGAAAAGGAGGAAGAGAGTGGATGTGTCGATGCATGTGTTTGCGTGTATGTGTGTGTGTGTGTGTGAGTACTTGTAGTACCATGCAACCTCCCAGCAGACACAGGTGATGAGGGACAGAGGAAGGGAAGGAGGGAAGGAGAGAGGGAGGGAAGGGAGATAGAAAATGAGAGAGAAGGAGGGAGAGAATGAATGAGGGAGGGAGGGATTGAGAGGGAGAGAATGGATGTGATGGTTGCTGGGTTACAAAACGGTTTCTGACACCGCAGGGGCCACACGATGACCTAAAAGGCTGCACACGCCTTCCTCTCGTGAGCTTCCTCAGATAAAAATGTGTTATCTCCACGTGACTGATTGCGGCGAGAAAAAATGGTGGCGATATCTCAACTTTTGATCAAAATAGGTCAAGGAACAAGGAGGGAGAAGGGTTTTTTTTGTAAATGTGCCTTGCTCCCTCCTGTGTGTGGCCCTCTTAGTTATATATATACTGTACCTCTTGGATGTGCGAAGCGATGACCGCCTTTGTGTCAAAGTCCAGAGTCTGAATCCTCTCAATGTAGTCCTCTTTTTTCTCACACTGGAAAACAAAAGGAGGGCAGCAAGAGAGAGAGAGAGAGAGAGAGAGAGAGAGAGAGAGAGAGAGAGAGAGAGAGAGAGAGAGAGAGGCAGAGACAGAGACAGAGACAGAGAGAAGACAGGAAGAGAGAAAGACAGAAAGAGGACAGTGAGGAGGCCACTCGGTCGGCAAGTCTGCAAGTCTGGAATGTTCACAAGGGGTCTTCAAGGGGTCAAACAAGCAAAGCTTCCCCAAACAGAGAAGAGCCATGCTGGGCCCTGATTGGCTGGCTAATAGACTGAGCTGTCAGCTACGGAATGTAGGCAGGAGCGTTCTCACCACCAAGTAACCAAACACACCGGCAGCAACGGTTAATTTTTGAAGGAAGCTGGTGTGTCTTTAAGAGGCACAGTAATACTCATCAGCTAAGGGGTCAAAGGTGGTGTGACGGAGACAGACTTAAGAGTATTGATCCTATAGCTTAACAATGAGTCACAAGTGACTGTACTGTACCAATGTGACTCTCCTACCACAGCTCAACAAATATGATCAGATATCACCAGATGATGATCATTTCATTGGGACAAAATGACACAGATATCTACTGAGTCGCAGTCAGCCTATGATGAATATGAGCTCTCGATTTTAGAAGATGAACCCTACCACCACTGCACCACAGAGACTCCACCTCTCCCACCACCACGTGTGGTGCATCTTTAAAAAATCCTATTGCAGCTGCACTTGCAGTCACCCTTGGTACGTGTACTGTACACATTAAGCAGTCCTTACTCTTACGAGGACCAGGGCTCATAGCCTCTTGATGTATCATCGTATAGCTAGCAGCTCTAATCCTATCCTCCTGAGGTCACATGTTAGTTAGCGTCCACCATGACACTCTCCCAGGGCTGTACGCTGGCTTGCACAGCCACACAGGTGATGCAGCTGCGGGGTCGTCTAGGGCAGAGCAGGCCTCCCACTGGGTCGGCTCTGCAAGCCTCTTTACTATTTACCAGGCTGTTCTACTACACCACCTGGCACCTGTCACAGTCATGGGGCTTTACAGTAGGAGTGAGGTCTCTGAGCTTTAGTAAGTGAGACTGCTGGGTGCCATACATTACATGGAGGAAGCCAGATACACTTCTCCTCCTCTCTTCATGACTTCTTCATATGTTGCAACTTTGACTAATTCATCAAATTATAAATAAAAAAACACATTTAGCTAAATGTCGGTCTGGTTAAGATCCCATAGCGCAAGAATCATCTAAGACTTGTCTACAAGCTTTTAACAAGCACATACACAAACAATTTTAAACATATTTAAAGAATAATACATTTTAGAAATAATAGAAATAAACATTTTTAGAAATAATAGATATTTATTGCACTCTCAACTGAGCATTCAGTAAACCTTGTAACAGAACAGTGTTGCCACTACACATGACATAACGGGCAGTGAGTTCAGCAAGGTACTTACCTGGACCGCACATCCCAGCAGCAGCAGCAGCAGTTTCTGCATCTCCTCCAGCCCTTGCTCTGCACACAAGAAAAAAAACACATGCACACACACAGACACACAGACACGCACACACGCACACACGCACACACACAGGACACACGCACACGCACACGCACACGCACACACACACACACACACACACACACACACGCACACGCACACACACACACACACACACACACACACACACACACACACAGACAAATCAAACATTACCAATTAGTCAGCAATCAACTCATTTGCCATCAACACTTAAGAGTAATTGCCCCACAGCGGCACCCTGCCTCTCCCATATATTCAATGTTTGGCAATAGAAACGACAAGAGCAAACAGTATAACAAAATAAGTGCTGTTGTCTCTCATTGATAACACTGACGGGGCAGCCGTCCAGGGGGTCTGATGAGCAAACAAGGCTAAAATAATGTCTGTGAAGAGGGAGACAGAACTGCTTTGTTGGGGGCAGGTGGGGGGCTTTCTAACAGCAGCCGTTGACCCTTAATGAGGCGCCGTGTTGACTGATGCTTTGTGTTGTTGAGTGATGCTTGTACATTGTTCTACAAGTTCTGATTACGAGCAAAAGAGAAAGGCCAAACATGACACCGCGCCGCCCACACAACCATACCAAACCGCCACAGCAGCAGAAGCACAGCTGGTCATAAATCACTACTCAGAGGATGCAGAGTCTAAAACAGGAGAATAATGACGCCACTCAGCCGCCCCACAAACAAAACAACAACATAATCAGTAATATAATAACACCATATACTGTACACACTCAGCCGCCCCACAACAACACAAACAGTAATATGATAACACCATATCTGTAGACATGCAATATTGCCTTGTTTTTCACAATCATTCATTAAAATTTCAAGCCACTCAGCACCACAACAGACAACATACAACACTCTATTCACAAACATATGTACACACAATGGCACTTAGAAAACAAAACAACTCTGATAATTAAAATCGCAAACCCTCAAAAAGAAAACCCAAGAAAACAAGCCGCCTTTACAATATTTACTGCTAGTGCAAAAAAACGACATGATCTCAGACATGATTTGACAGTAATTTCACAGTCACAGTCACACAGGACGTAGCGCTGGTGACGAGGCGAAAAGTTCTCAGCTAAACCAACAGGATGTTTTGGGACACATTAAAGTATAAACAACATTCCCTCATCTGAAGTGGAAGAGGGAAAAGCTAGCCGCTGACCTGTATTTAATTCTGTTCAGCCACAGCCATGGCTAGCCTAGTACACCATGTACACACAAGCAGAAAGCTGTGCATACCTTGGGACAGACATACTGTAGATTTTTTCCCAACGTGGTTTCAAATGTTACTGGGGATTTTTGCCAGTGATTCATAAGGCCTTTCATCCTAACCAGTGGCAGCTCTGTTCAGGTATCGATCAGGGTTTTCCTTTTTTGTTTGATTCTGAAGCAGCAGGTGAGCTTGCATGCCTGTGCAAGAGATCGATGGCAAACCTCACCACAATCACTGGTGTATTTCATGCAGTGTTTCTTTCAAGGCTACCTCAAAGCAACGATGGCTAACAGAGACTGATAAAGGCAAATATCCTTCACCATGTACAATCGCCACAGATTCCTCATCTCCGTTCGCCTGGAAAACACACATTCTTCAACTGTCTTTAATGTTTGGCATGTATACCATACAGGCAAAACCATACTGTACATTTGCCTTGAAAATGTGCATATTTGTGTGGGCAGGTTTTACAGGTTTCACAGAGGGGTAAGCTAGCGTACAGTGCACTGATGCAGCCTTCATATTTGTGTCGCCACAGAACCCTCCTTTATATTCACCTGGAAGACACAATTTATTTATGCTTTGCATGTGAAATATACACCAAACATTACTGCATATTTGACTTGAAAAGGTTTTACAGATTTCACAGAGATGGTAGCCACTAGCGTACAGCGTACTGATGCAGCCTTTATATACGTGTGTGTATGCATGCCCGTGTGTGTGTGTATGCATGCCCGTGTGTGTGTGTGCGCGCGCCCGTGTGTGTGTGTGTGTGTGTGTGTGTGTGTGTGTGTGTGTCTGTAGTGACAGGCTCCTAAGAAGCAAGGAGCCACTGAGGAGGAAAGCCAGCACAGCCCAGCCCAGCGCAGATATTCATGAGCGCAAATCTCCACAAGCGCCCAAGATAAGCAGCAGGCAGCCCGCCTGGATGAATAATTTAAAAGAGGCTCACGGAAGAATGCGAAGAGATGGAGGAAAAGAGGGGAAAAGGAGGATGAGGAGGACAGAGAGGACAGGGTTTGTGGAGAGGAGAGGAGGTTTGTGGAGAGGAGAGGGTTTGTGAAAGACAGCACCAGTTATTCATTTTCCCTCCTTCTCAACATGATGGAGAAATGATTCTTGATTCCTGTGATTTGAAATGCCATTTCTTGGAACTGTTGAGTGTCTTTATTGATCCTAAAGGAAACAGCGGTGACACCATTTCCACCAGGGGAGGATTGTGACACATCGCCATCATCACCACCATCATCATCATCATCATCATCATCACCACCACCATCATCATCTTCATCATGGCTCGTCATAGCCTGATTTTACTACCACATCAATTACTTCGTAATTCATTTTTGATCTGGACTCTTTGAAATGAGTAGTGAGTGACCAATCGCTGACAGTTGACGTTAATGTCGTTCATGTGAAAGCATTGCCAACAGGGGAAGATTGTGGCACATCATCATCATCATCATCATCATCATCATCATCATCATCATCATCATGGTTGGCCATGCCCCCTGGCCCCCTCTCTTCCTGGCAGGGCAGGAAGTGCATGTCTGCGGGGTCACGGGGAGGACACCGGCTGACCAACTCATGGCAGAGCCTTTTCCTGTTGGCCCATTGTGTGTGGAGGAGAGTGAGCGAGGTGTAAAGAGGAAAGAGGTCCCCAAGAGCAGGGGTGGGGGTTGGGGTTAGGATTGGGTGGAACACCCCCCTCTTTTCTCTCCGTGTCCTGGAGGATGAGTCACACTCCAGACAACCGGAAGGATATAGCGGTGGGTTTTCAACCTTTCAACAGAGACACGTCTCCTATGATGTCTGAATGCATCTCTCTACATTCACATTCTTATTGCGGAACTCTGTCATTGCTGTGTGTGTAAATGATTTATCAAGCTAGTATGCACACAGCTGCTATAACAACAGCACCACCACAACCACCACCACCACCACAACCACCACCTGGCCTTGTACTGTATGAAATGTGTGAATTTCCCTGTACGAGCTTGTTTCCCTCTACTGTGTCATTGTTAGTCACTGGCAAACACAATAAGAGGAACAGAGCAGAGGAGACATTGCCGTGGTGTTTCACCCAAGATCTGTTTCCAGAGGCCTGACCAGAGACATATTTCAAGACTTGGAATGTGTGTGTGTGTGTGTGTGTGTGTGTGTGTGTGTGTGTGTGTGTGTGTGTGTGTGTGTGTGTGTGTGTGTGTGTGTGTGTGTGTGTGTGTGTGTGTGTGTGTGTGTGTGTGTCCACAAAATGATCCTTAGGGACAAGATTTCATTTTCTTAACAGCCTCTGACATTCACGAAGACGAAACTGAGTCAGCACACACACAACAGTGTAACAGCTTTAACTTGATCTGGTATTGGGGTAACTACATTAGCTGTCTATCATTTGATAACAACAACAAAATAAACAGCCTCAACCAAACTGGTCTTGAATCAGACCCTTTCGATGAAAAGGCACAGTTTACGATTTTAATCCACAACACATTTTAACAATATCACTGAATGGTTCAAGGGACTTGAGCTGTTCGGTCAACTGTAACTGTTCTGTAATGTCATTGCACTGGTCTGGCTCTAGAAACAGGAAAGCATGGCTCAAATCAGGTCATAACATAAAAAAACACTGAGCTTTGTGGGTTCCTGATTAAGCGGCTTTAATTCCATTTGCAATCTAACTGTAATTGCTGTAATTTGATTAGGAAAGGCTGTTGATATTGTTACCAAAGGCAAAACATAATTTGGCCGGTGGGCTGCCACTAGTAGCGAAGCTGACAGCTCCCTTCCTACCACCCCTCA
This sequence comes from Engraulis encrasicolus, assembly GCF_034702125.1. NCBI lineage: Eukaryota > Metazoa > Chordata > Actinopteri > Clupeiformes > Engraulidae > Engraulis > Engraulis encrasicolus. The sequence goes on along the minus strand of NC_085880.1, from coordinate 19,476,184 downwards.
AATGTGGGAGTCTCCCGCTCTCCCGCTGTCCCCCTCTGTCTCTCCTTGTTCCTCTCCCTCTCTCTCTGTCTGTGTCTGTCTGTATGCCTCTCTCTCCCTACCTCTCCCCGTCTCTCTGGCTCTCTCCACCTGTCATGGGGGCCCCAGTGTCTCTTTGCAGTTGTCTGTGTTCATCTGGAACCAATGGGGAGACAGGCAGCTGTCATGAACTGTGGTGGTGCCTACTGTATTACTGGAAGACTTCATCTGCAGAGCTTGTAAAAGATGCCGGTTGTGGTGTAGTTAGTTCCTCAGAGCTGTGAGCTGGGGTAGTGTGTTTTAAAAGCTGAATCTCTAACGCGCTGACAGCCCTGTAAATGTAAATTCCCATCAGCGTGATGAAAGGAGCTGTGTGACGCTAGACAACCGGAATCAAACAGCTTCTGTGATGAAAAGCTAAACGCTTACACTGAAACACAGAACCGAGTGGGTTTTGGGAGAGAGATGGCAAGAGTTCAGTAAAGGAGACAGGAAAACAGGAAGACAGACAGCAAAATGGAGAGCAAGGTGTGTTGACAGAAAGAGGGATATTATATGAAGAGATGAAACTACAACAGCTTCTTTGATGAAGAGCTCCATGTTAAAATGTCAAAATAGAGGGGCTTTTGACAGAGACAGCAAGAGTTCGGGAGACAGGAAATGGGGAAAGGGAAAGAACAACAGGGCGAGAGAAAGAGCCTCATTGGCCACATTTACATGACGTTTTAAAATCTGAATGAATAAATCTGAATTGAATAGTTCCGTCAAGTTAAAGGGACAGTTTGGTCAATTTCAACATGCAGTTGTATTGCTCACGCTACCCTTGACTTGTCAGTACCTGGTGATGCCACATTTTTCGGCTCAGCCCTTTCCGAGATATGAGCAATTCTAATGGGGGCAGCGTTTGTTTACATTTTTAAAAAATGAAACATAGGCCAACTCCAAATATTTTCCCAAAAGGTACTGCTGTTTGCTAGTTGTCTGCTGATGTTTTATAACCTTTTGGATGTTTTTGGGAATAAATAAAAATGTTTTTTTGAAATGTAAACAAAGAGCTGCCCCCATTACAATGACCAGGATCTCGAAAACGGTTGAAGAAGAAGGAAAAAAAATCTCAGGCACTGACAAGTCCAGGGTAGTGTGAGCATTACAACTGCATGTTGAAATTGACCAAACTGTCCCTTTAACATTGAACTTTCATTTAATTCCGAATTGTGAAGTGTTTACATGACGTTTTCAAAGCGGGATTAATTCTGAATTAAATGCCTCTCATCTAAATGAGGCCATGGAAACAAAAAAGATGAACACTGAAGGGGAGAAAAAGAAACAATGACCAAAAGAAGTGAGCAAGCTAGTGACGAGAGACTCCATTAGTGCCCGAGGGTTGTATCCCCCCCCCACGGTGCTGATAATGTGCCCCTCCCCCACGCTGCCCTAATGACTACATAATAAAAGCCACATGGACAACCGCTCCCAGATGTTCTGCCTCTGCCACCGCCAGCACAGGAACTAGGGAGCACAAAGGTCGCCCTAATGCAACACAATGAAGCTGCAATATCCACTCAGATGAACTCGAGATCGACTCGCGTTCCCAAAAGCCACCAGTCTGCTTCACTCAGATATAATGCACTAAAGCTGCTGATAGCAAGGCAGGAGATGACTGCATACAGTGCATATACACTTGGTACTATACGTAAATAGAGTGGCCTTTGTTTCCTCTAATTCAATAGTGTACGGTTTAGCCAGTAACCTAAAAATGAGTAATAACTATCCGAGTGGACCCTTCTTATATGAACCGGTATTGTGTGCGGCAGAATGACGCAACATACATATTGAAGACCGACTTAGACCTTTATCGAGAGCCAAACAGCAGCTATACAGCTATGTTATAAGGCTACTTTTGGACGCAGCACAATAAAGACACGACACGACACACGCTGACGCAGAACGGTTCATGATCTACAGTATATGAGCACCTCCTGACTGATTTTTTTCCAAGTGCCACAAACATCCAGGTCAGTCATATAGCTCAATCATTTGCAAATATAAATAATAATAATACATGAAGTGCATAATGTGCACAGTGCTCTAAGAAAACCACCCAGTGAATCAGAAAAGCAACACAACAACGTGTGTCCAGCATTAATCAGAAACATTAATAGAACAACAGCAATGTGTAGGTTAAAGGAACCATGATCCAGCATGGCCAAACATTAACTCGGTGGGGAAAAAAACTTTTTCCAAACCAAATCTATGGGAAAATGGCAACTTTATATCTCCACACAATTTCCAGTCAGTAAAAATATCCCTGTGGCCCAGTGTAGAGGATATTAAACAGGGAGAGATGGAGAGATGGAGAGAGAGAGCGAGAGAGAGAGAGAGAGAGCGAGAGAGAGCGAGAGAGAGCGAGAGAGAGGAATAGAGAGAGACAGAGACCTAGCTTGAGAGGCCAGAGATGGACAGAGAGAAAAAAAGAGTGTGAAAGCGGGAGCCAAAGAGAATAGGTACAGAAGCAGCCAGTCAGAGAAGATGCAGGGAGATACAGGCCCAAAGAGCCTGAAGAAAGGGAATGGCATGGCACGACACATAGGGCTCTAAATTAACCATCATCACTAGCCAAAATGGCTTTTAGACGTTAATCTTACTGGCCAAACACTAATGGATCAAAGTGGCTAAGTGGTAAGTTTTCTTTTCTACCAGTCAAACTGAATTTCCACCAGCCTTTGGCCGGTTGGCAGGTGTTAATTAGAGCCCTGCTGGCACATGGCCTTGCCTGATGTGGCCTGGCGTGGGGTAGCGTTGCCTGGGAAACCTACCGCTGAGAGGGTTCCTGCCCAGCACCAGCACATTGGGGAGGGGCATCATCACCAGCTGCTGAAGGGTCTCCTGCAATAGACGAACAAGAGAAAACGAGAGAGGTGAGATTAGCACAGCAGCTCACACAATACATATTAGATTTTGAGGTACAGAGAGAGGGTTTGAAGTCTGTGTTTCATTCCGATTGCGTGCAACCTTCTTCAGGGCTAATTAGAAATGTCTCATCATGTGATCGTATCACATGACTGCCACTACACATTATGACAAAATAACACAATTGACATTAAACACAACAAGATAACTATGCACACCATACATTAAGAAGATGTGTAGTTTAAAACAGTAGCACGTATTAGATTTTACATTTTAGTGGCTTTTGTGCCTCAAGTTTACAGGACAATGTGAGATGGTGACAGCAAGTGAGTGGGAGAGATGGGGTAGATTTGGGGAAATGACCTTGGGCCAGGAATCAAACCCTGGTCCCTGGCGTAACAGTACAGTGCCTTGGCCATTTTAGCCAAAGCCAAGACCACACAACACACATTAGACAGTACAGTACATCACCGCATAGCACATCAGAGCTTTAACTGTGGGCTTGTAACAATTACTACCACATGGCCTCCATATTTGCTGGAGTAACTTCAGTAGCATTACAACCTGACTGATCTGGGATCAGAGCTGTGGCCAAGGCAGCCACTAAGCACACAAATCAAGCCTGTGGAATGCACAGCACACAGTCACTACAAGGCATCATTACTCCACAATTTCAGATTCATGTCAGATTTGGACTCCTATAATAAGCCAGTGTTCTTTTTAAGGCTTTATATACTCCTGAAAAAAACATGTTTAAAAAAAAAGTATTTTAAGAAATATTTGTAGTGACCTAAAAAACTCCACATCCGTTCATATCTCTAGACAGTACTCCCACCGCTGGACCAGTTTCTCAAAAGTGGCATTGCTAACCAGTTAGCATCTTAGTAGGTTGCCTACGTGGAATTGAATTGCAACCAAATAAGTTGCTATGTTAGCTGTTAGCACGGACAATGTTGAGAAATGCACCATTGATACGCCAATGCATTACCGCTCATTAACTTGCTGATGTAGAGGATCCGAGCCCAGTTTGCTCCCCACTGAGGAGAGTATAGACCTAGTGTAAGCCTGCTACTGGCTAGACGGCCAAAGCTGCTTATCAGCTATGGAGTCCCTCCCCCATCACCACCCCCATACTCAACACAGACATATACACACTCGGACACACTCACACACACACATACACACACACACACAGACACGCACACACGGACAGGCACACACGGACAGGCACACACGGACACAGGCACACACGGACACGGACACCCACACACGGACACCCACACACGGACACACAGGGCCACAGGGCCACACCCACACATCGGGATGGGCCGGTACAGTAGCAGCATGGCACGGGGCAGCAAGACGGCTGGATGGATTGATTTTTCCACTCCTCATTTATAAGCCTGGTCTCCTATCAGGCCATATCAGAGCATCCTGTAATGCTTCCCATCCATTCCATCAGCATCAGCAGAGAGCCGGCCGCTCTCTAAAACCTCTTCCATCAGAGCAGAATCCGACCCGCCGTAATGGAAGCCATGGGACACGGCCTGAGCTTTTTGGATCAGGTCCAGGTGTGTGTGTACAGTGTGTGTGTGTGTGTGTGTGTGTGTGTGTGTGTGTGTGTGTGTGTGTGTGTGTGTGTGTGTGTGTGTGTGTGTGTGTGTGTGTGCGTGTACTATAGTGTATGTGTACACACCGATATACAGTCAATGTCTGCTGATGTGCCACTTTCGGAAACTATACCCAGCAGTAATAATGAGCAATCAGATAAAATCAAAACAGCAACAGACAGCATTAACACGAGGCCTCTCGTGAATCTCTCATCCTGAGAGGGAGGATGTCTGCATGCCTGAGTGGCGCTGCACAAAGAGACACACTCTCTCCACTCTCCACCAGAGACACTCTCTCCACCAGTCATCATCATCATCAATCTCCACTTTCACAGCTCATCTGCTCTGGTGTGTTTTGGTCACATGGAGTCAAAGGAGGTCAACGGATTGATTGAAACACAACACACAAGTCAAAACTGTCCGTCTGTTTTGCCTCACTGACCGCAACATCTTTCCCAGCTGAGCGGGACGGACGGTATCGAATGGAGAGACCGGAGGCCACGTCAGTGACGTCAGCAGCAGCTTTGAAGTCGCAAACACGCCACACGCTCAGGCAGAAGAAAGCACTTCAGAAGTTACCAAAACAAGATCAATAGTCAGACGTTGCGTGCAAACCCTCGAGAAAGTAAATGGGTTGCTGACCGATAGATCTAGAGCTCTACTGACCAACCTGCACAGTGACGTGTAGAGTACCGGCACGCTGCTAACTGCACAATTGGATCCATGCAACATTTCCGTTAAATTCTTTCCAATATTTTGTTCAAGAGACCGAGACCCCCATCAGAGCATGGTCAAGGACAATAACTGCGAACAGTTTGGTTTCATTGGACATTACTCAATGCTTTTATTTTATTTTTGTTTTGCATGTTGCATTAGGAGGAGAGCACCGAAACAGCATAAAATGTTGTCAAGCAGCATCCGCAGTATTTCATCATGTTTTGCTTGTGCATTGTTTATCTTATGGGGCTTTCCTCTCACATTGGGATTCATCCATCTGTCTCTAAGCTTATACTGTAGCACAAACTCACCCTCAGACCCGAACCTGGGTCCCCACGGGCATCCAAGCCCATATGTGGAGGGCCTTAGCGTGCTGTGCCACAGTGCCCCCCTAAATACATAAATGGGAGCATACTGATGTAGTAGACTCTTTGTTTGTTTGTTTGTTGTTTGACCTTCCTACTGTGGCCAAGCGCCATAATAAAAGTAGTTGTGCGTGCTTTAGCTTTATCATGCTCATCTGGAGATGATGATGGGCCAGTTGTACACTGGGTCTTACTGGCACTTAATGAATAAAGGATGGACGGAAGGGAAGGTAGACATACAACTTGGGTCAGAGAGAGAGAGAGAGAGAGAGAGAGAGAGAGAGAGAGAGAGAGAGAGAGAGAGAGAGAGAGAGAGAGAGAGAGAGAGAGAGAGAGAGAGAGAGCAGTCTTGGCGCAGAGGAAGCTCTCATCACATCTGGCCCTTAATGTCTTGGCCATCTGCTTACGGAGAGGAGAGGAGAGGAGAGGAGAGGAGAGGAGAGGAAGGGGAGAGGAATAGAGGAGGAGGAGAGGAGCAGAGCAGAGGAGAGGAAGGGGAGAGGAGAGGAAGGGGAGAGGAGAAGAGGAGGAGAGAAGAGGAGAGGAGGAGATGCTAGTGGAGAGGAGATGCTAGTGGAGGGGAGTGGAGTGGAGTGGAGAGGAGAGGAGAGGAGAGGAGAGGAGAGGAGAGGAGAGGAGAGGAGAGGAGAGGAGAGGAGAGGAGGAGATGCTAGTGGAGAGGAGAGGAGCCTGCACTGAGGGGACTTACAGGTATGAGTTACAGGATGCTTTAAACATCAGTCTGAGTCTGACAAGAGGAGTGTGTGTGTGTGTGTGTGTGTGTGTGTGTGTGTGTGTGTGTGTGTGTGTGTGTGTGTGTGTGTGTGTGTGTGTGTGTGTGTGTGTGTGTGTGTGTGTGTGTGCGTGTGTGAGCGTGTGTGAGCGTGTGTGAGCGTGTGTGTAATGTGCATAGACAAGATCAGTTTGTGTGTGTCGTATGTGACAATGCATCCAAGAGAGCAGCCGGCCCTAAACAGGGCCCCGGGAGGAGGAGAAATGAAAATCTCTTTCCAGGAGCGGAAGGACAGCAGATAGATAATGGCATCTGTCTGAGGAGGACGGCAGCTCATGTTCACCCCACCATTACAGCCCCATACCCCAGGCTTTCTGGACACACTTGTGTTTGATTTCACGGCCCAAAAGGCCAAATATGGCTGCATTTCCCACTGCGAGCCAAAAGGAGACATTTACTTTTTCTGCTAAGCACTATTTTTCCTTCTGCTGCTCTGTTGACATAGACTTGGTTTTCCAAGCAGAACATAGTTGTTGGTTTTCTTTGGAAAAAGCAACAGACCATTACCAAAAATTATTATGTATGTATTATTAAACATTATTATTGGAGTGAAAGGGGGGACTGAGGGAAGGTGGTGGGGGAAAGGCTGGTTTGTGAAAAGCAGTGCTTGTGAGATGAGATAAAACACCATCTGGGGTCTCTGACCACATGAGTGAACGAGAGAGAAAACACACACACAAGCTTCCTACAAACACCTGTCCCCCTCTTTGACCAACCACCTCCCCCACTACACACACACACACACACAGACACACAGACACACAGACACACACACACACAGACACACACACACACACACACACACACACACACACACACACACACACCTGTCATCTCACCACAGCATATGTTTACAATGCAAGCACACGGCACAAAGACAGTAGTCACACAGTTGAAGGAAAAAGAAAAAACAGGGCACCTCCCCATAATGGCTGCGGCGTGTGACGCGTTTGTGTGTATGTGATGTTTAAATGAGGAAAGACCGTTTCAGGGGTGCATTTCTCGAAACCATAGTTGCTAACTATGTTAGCTACTTTGTTGTTTGCAATGCAATTTCCTATTGACAACTAACCAAGTTGCTAACTGGCTAACAACTACGCTTTCGAGAAACACACCCCCAGGAAAGCCCTCAGTCTAGGAAACTCGTACAACAGCTCTGTTGGCACAGGCTAGTTGTAGTGAACGTACGAGACTGAAAATGGAAACAAATACCTCTCCCTACCATAACCAAAAGTGCATTAAATCTTCCTTGCATACCACAAAACGGTGCGCTTTAGGGTGTATGTTCCGTTGGGGACATGACAAAAGCATGATTCAAGAAGTGAGCTCAATTTTCACAAGAGGAAAAAAGGCGGTTGGCAATGTAATAAAAAAAGGAAACCCGGTGAGGCAGTTTAATGACGCTAGTAAATCTGTGCTTACTCGTAATACATCATATGTGCCAACAGATTAATTGGGGCTTGCACGAAAGAAGGGGAAAAAAAGCAGAACAACACAATGATGGCTGGAGGACATGTCTACTGCAGGAGTTAAAAATACACATTTGGGGGACATCAATTTAATGCTGGCAGTGTAATAATTCGCGGCACTCTGAAGAAAACTCTTTGTCCAAACGTTAAGCTTAGTCTTGCACCTTTATAAATACTTTTCAAACATCCAATTTTGAGTAACTCCAGTGATCCTCCTTCATGATGTGCAATAATTTGTATTTTAAATGGGGCTGTGCACAGCTGGGGTTTACAGTAGATTATGCAGCGTGCGTTCTGTATAATAGATGACACTACACTGCCAAGGGAGGTGCCTCCGCCAGACTGGGCTGGGCTCCTCGTCACACAGACGGAATGACAGCGAGGACACAGACACAGCCACGCACACAGACACACATGCAACGTGCACACACATGCAACGTGCACACACATGCAACGTGCACACACAGCGTCACACACAGCGACACACACACATGCACACAGCGACACACACACACACACACACACACACACACACACACACACACACACAGACACGGACGTGTGAACACACACAAGTTCCCCATGTCGAAATGAAAGGGTCCTCCCCACTGTGTACAGTTCCCCAGCAGAGTACAAACAGACACAAGGCACACAGGACTGACATCCAGCAGCACACATCATCATACTGTCCACCGGGACAAAGGAGAGAGAGAGAGAGAGAGAGAGAGAGAGAGAGAGAGAGAGAGAGAGAGAGAGAGAGAGAGAGAGAGAGAGAGAGAGAGAGAGAGAGAGACAGAGAGAGCGAGAGACAGAGACAGAGAGAGAGAGAGAGAGAGAGAGAGAGAGAGAGAGAGAGAGAAGGAATGACACCTCTGCATCCTACAGTATAGCCATGTCCACACCACCCCCAAAGAGAGAGAAAGAAAGGAGAGAAAGAGGGGGGATAGGCCGAGAGAGGGAGAGAGGGAGCACGCAGGAATGACACCTCGATCAAAACACCTCCTCCCCTGCTCTCTCCCTCCTCATGAATGAAGCAGAGGGGCTGGTGGTGGTGGCGGCTGGGTTGGTCATATTTTGCATTATTGATGCTCCCTCTACTCAGGATTTCCTCAGTATTTCCCCCATCTCCTCTATCTTCAACGGTCTCCTCTTCTGGTGTGAGGGGGCTTGCTCATGTTTCACACTGATAAGGAAGGGAAGGTCAATTATGATGCACGAGTAATTATACGGCCTAGGGCCCATCTGTAGCGGAACAATACATACTACTGAAGACTTAATACTACTAATGAGGAAGGTGTGTGTTTTGTTCTTGAACACGCCACCGCTGGCTGCCCATGCCAGAGCAGAGAGAGAGAGAGAGAGAGAGAGAGAGAGAGAGAGAGAGAGAGAGAGAGAGAGAGAGAGAGAGAGAGAGAGAGAGAGAGAAAAGACAGACAGACAGACAGACAGACAGACAGACAGACAGACAGACAGACAGACAGAGAGAAAAAAAGAAAAAAAAGAAAGAAAGAGAGAGAGAGAGAGAGAGAGAGAGAGAGAGAGAGAGAGAGAGAGAGAGAACAGGGAAAATTAGCAACTTTAACTTTTACAGCATACTGACAAACACAAGGCTGGCTGTGGAAGTGTTGCCTTCCCTCTCACACACATACACACACACAGCTGCATGGGTGGAAGTGGGGTTGCGGATATGGGGGGTGGGGGACACTGCTGTGTTTGGAGGAGACACAGGGTTGGGGTCTGTGTGTGTGAGAGAGTGCGGTTGACTTCCCTCCCCGTGTGTGTGTGCGTGTGTGTGAGTGCGTGTGTGTGTGTGTGTGTATGCGTGTGCACTGTGACTTCCCTCCCCTTTCCATACAGCAAGAGAGTTCCGTTTAGGGAGGAAGGCCTAAAACAAGAGGCCTGATTGTGCAGTCAGTGGAGAAGTGGGGTGGGGGTGGTGTGTGTGTGTGTGTGTGTGTGTGTGTGTGTGTGTGTGTGTGTGTGTGTGTGTGTGTGTGTGTGTGTGTGTGTGTGTGTGTGTGTGTGTGTGTTGTCGGCTGGGGTTACCAAGACTCACACTCCCCCAGTGCCTGAAGTGAGCTGCCTGAATCACACCCATTCTACTGCAGACACACAGCCGTTACCATGGCAACTACTAGCCTTTATTCAACCCAGCCAGCATGCGTGTGTGTGTGTGTGTGTGTGTGTGTGTGTGTGAGTGTGTGTGTGTGTGTGTGAGTGTGTGTGTGTGAGAGAGAGAGAGAGACTGTGCATGTGTGAGATTTTGTGCATGTGTGTGAGCGTGTGCATCTGAGGGGTGTGCATGTGTGTACAGAAGCGAGAGACAGAGCTTGCGTGTCTGTGTGTGTGCACGCCCACATGCATGTGTGTGTAATGTGCACTGTGTGGATATGTGCTTTCCTGTGAGTGTGAGTGTGTGTGTGTGTGTGCATGTGCATGGCAGCCAGAGAGGAGCTTGTGTAATGTGTGTGTACATGTGTCAGTGCCTATATGTGTGACTGAGGTAGATTTGTGTGCGTGTGTGTGTGTATGTGTGTAGGTGGGTGCATGTGTGTGCATGTGTGTGTGTGTGCGCGTGTGTGTGTGTAGGTGGGTGCATGTGTGTGCGTGTGTGTGTGTGTGTGTGTGTGTGTGTGTGTGTGTGTGTGTGTGTGTGTGTGTGTGTGCGTGTGTGTGTGTGTGTGTGCGCATGTAAAGATGTGAGTGAGAAGCTGGTGTGGATGTGCATGTGTGAGTGCAAGCGTGTGAGCATATGTGCGTGCATGTGTGCGTCTGCGTGCACGAAAGCACGCACGCAAGTGTGCGTGTCTGTGAGAGAGTATTAAAGAGAGAGAGAGAGCAAGCGTGTGTGTGTGTGTGTGTGTGTGTGTGTGTGTGTGTGTTTGTATGTATGTGTGTGTGTGTGTGTGTGTGTGTGTGTGTGTGTGTGTGTGTGTGTGTGTGTGTGTGTGTGAGAGGGTGTGTGTGCCAGGGACAGCATGTGTGCTTGGATGTGGCAGCGCATGCGTGCACGTGTGCGCAGAGCAGAGCACCAGACTCTCTCTCTCTCTCTCCCTCTCCCCATCTTTCCTTCCATCCCTCCTTCTTTCTTTATCTCTTCCTCCGTTTCCACTCTTCCCTCGTTCTCACTGCGGATGTTTCTGCTGCTCCAGAAAGCGTGCAGCGCTTATGAATTCGCTAAATGGCTTCAAAACAAGACAGCTGCCTGGAGACTGGAGTACAGAAAAAACACACAAGGTGGAAAACGAGGAAGTTACTTTGCTATGCACAGCGATCAAACACAACCTCTGTTTAAAAATGTTTCCTATTTTTGTCAAGCGAACAATAGGCTGTGAAACCACATCAGAGTGCCAGTGAACAAATCAGCTGCTACCAGCCTCGCCCCTCCATCTCCCCTCCCAGGCCTACAAGTAGATACCGTGAATACCTTGACAACTGATACCGTGAATACCTTGACTACCTTGAATACCTTGAATACCTTGACTACCTTAGGTTCTCTCCATTATGCGAGGACTCCCATCCTCGGCCTGTACTTGTGGCCTTGCGGTTCCCTGACGCCCCGCCTCCGTGGAGAAAACAATAAAGATTCCTCGCCGTCAGCCGAGCCACAACAACTTTTAGGGGATTATTCTTCATTCACCGTCCCAATTGCAAATGAGAAAATTGCATTTGAATTGTGCTTTTGTGAAATAATGAAATACACTTCTGTCGCCAGTAATGTCATCACGAGGCCACAAGCAGGTAAGGGAGCAAAGGAGGACGGGAGTTAGGATATTAGAATGGACCCCTTAAAATACCTTGAATACCTTGAATACCTGCCCTGGTGGTACTAATGACACTAATGACAGGTTTACTGTCTCCCCCCCGAGGTCTTTATGTGACCACACCAGGGGCCTCATTTATAAAACTTTGCGGAAGAAATGCGCCAAAAGATGGCGCACGCACGAAACTCAGGATGTGCGTGCGCAAGAAAATATCCAGATTTATAAAGCATGGCGCACGCACGTTCCACGTCGATTTCCCTTTATAAATCCCAACTGACTCTGAAGTTGCGGCAAATGTGCGCACCTGTGGACACACCCATAATTATCTATGAATATTCAGTGAAACGCCCAAAATGAATATTTATATCTGTGGACGGCGTGCGGAAAGCAGACGAGATAGCCTATTTACCACATGTGGAGCAAACAGTTTTATTAGATAGGCCTAGAGAACGTTGGGCAAAGTGGAGCGGTTAAGTTTGGGTAGTCGTAGGCTACAAAATAAAACCTTGAATTGCAGCATGTGGATGGTTATGTTGACAAAAACCACACTATACCAGAAGTAAAAAAAATAAAATAAAATAAGGATGGCATGGACATGAACCTGCCAAGTCAAGGACATGTAGGCTAGTATTAATTGAGTTGTGAACAAAGGGAAAAATAGCTGCGTCAAGGAAACATCTCACATGGCATGTCCCCATGTGAAATTCGCCGGTAATCTATTCGCTGTCTCATCGCACCTCATATGCACCGGGTTTAAACTTTTTTCAACAATTGCCGTTGGTCACTGCGCGCAGCTGTCTGCTTTCAGTTCAAAGCGACGCCCCAACTGTCAATCGACATATCCACAGACAGCATGACATATGGACATTTTCTAGTCTGTATTTATTAAATGTGTGTATTATAAACTTACATTATCAGTGTATAAGGCCAGCTGTCAAATGCACTCCTCTGCTTTGATGACGAATAACCGCATGGAAAAGAAATGACATGCAACGAAGAGAAGAGAAACGAAACTTTCCATTAGTATGGCACTTGCGCTTGCCTGTATGGCTGAAAAAATCAACCATTACAGATGAACTTGGGACTCGAGCAGATGATTCTGCAACTGGCTTAAATGTTGACGTAATTCCTTGCAGACTCGGAACACTTCATAGCCTACCGATACGATTATAGCCCGATACTGGAAAGGTCCGTGGTTATTGTTAATAAAATGTAGGGTATTTCCAAATGTAACGCAGGCCTATCTTAAACGTACAATTTCAAGCGTCTATTACATGCATGTGGCTATGGATAGGCCAGGTAGGCCTATTTCCACCATTACCAAACAACAAAACAACCGCGTTTTCGTTGCGAACTGGATTAACTAATGTTAAAGTGGCTATCGTGACACTTGACCTTTGATTTTTTTTCTTCAACCAATTTCGGGTCGTTCTTCCAGCTACCTCCCGAGGTCGCGCTTTCCGCGTTTGGTCTTTTGTTTAGTGCCTACGCATGGGTCAAACTTTGCGTGGAGCTGCGCATGTTTACCGCCAAGTTCTTTTTCTATAAATACCAAACCTTGCGGTGAACTTGGCGTGCGCAGTCTTTTGTGCGTACGCACCCGTTATAAATGAGGCCCCAGGTCAGCGGGAGACCTCGTATCACAAGGCAGATCAAAGGGACGTCACACCTTAGCCAATTAGGCCACTGTGGAGTCCGCCAGAGTCACGCTTACATAGTCACCTCCACCCACCCACTCACCACCTTCCATCGCCTCCGACACACCACCTCACCTCCAACACCTACCTCACCTCACTCACTCATGGCATACACTATGCCATACATACAAAGCATCAAGTCTGCTCGCCTCCGACAACTCCCGTCCCCTCACCTCACCTCACTAACCATGCCTGGCTTACATACAAACCATCACCTCCCCTTGCTTTCTGACCCTCACACTTTACATATCAACAGTCACCATTCCCTCGCCTCTTCACTCTCACACCTTGCATACAAATTACAAACGACCTCCCCTCGCCTCCGACAACTCTACTCACCTCACATACACCCCCTCACCTCACTAACCAATACACCATGCCCTACCGCACATACAAACCATCACCTCCCCTCGCCTTGGACTCTCACACCTTATATACAGTCCCCTCCCACACCCGGCTTAACTCACTAACCCATACACCATGTCTTACATACTCAATTACCTCCCCTTGCCTCTGACTCTCACACCTTACATATAAACAGTCGCCTCCCCTGAACTCATATACACTACCTGACTTTCGTCACGCCTAGCTTACAAACTAACAAGCCATCACTTACCCTATCACCTCCCTTCACCTCCCCTAGACTCCGACACCTATTCTTGCCACTATACACTCCTCCTCAACATGCCACAACCCCCCCTCACCTACCATGCACCTCATGAGCGCACACATGCACACACATGCGCACACATGCGCGCACATGCGTGCACGCCCGCACGCACGCACGTTGCCTTCCATACATTCCCACTCAGATCTCACAGTTCCTTGTCCGCAACTTGTTCCTCACCTCTCATAGACCCCAGCCCCCAAACCACCACATAAATCCAAACACACAACCCTCAGAAGCCTTCTAATAGCCTACCCCACATCCCACACTTCCCCTCCCCACCTCCCTCCTCCTCCTCCTCCTCAGGCATGCCTCTCCTGACTGGTCCAGTCTGCCCTGACCCCTCCAGTGACCCCCAGCAGGAGCAGCAGGAGCAGGAGCAGGAGCAGCAGAAGCCTCCTGAGGTCTTTGTTCTCGGGGCTGTCGGGCCCCATGGGAGTGCAGAGTAGCCTGGAGGGATGACAGCTAGCCCCTGATAGCTCCTGATAGCCCCTGCAGCTACTGGCCAGGTTAGAGACAGAGACATAGGTAGAGACAGAGAGAAGCAGACTGACAAAGAGAGGAGAGACAGACAAAGAGAGAAGAGAGAGACAACGAGAGAAGAGAGAGACAAAGAGAGAAGAGAGAGACAAACAGAGGAGAGAGACTGGACAGACTGGACTAAAAACAGAGAGATTCACTAAAAGGGCAAGACAATGGACTGCCGTTAGTTGCTGGGAGTATTACATCTTCAGACGGAATATTGTCAGTATTCAGTTTAAAACAAGTAAAACCTGAATACGGTCACAGAATGAAGAATGAGTTTACAATACTTGAGCCATTACTTGAACCAAATGCTGCCAATATTCTGTTTTTCTCACAATTTCCTGCATGTAACTACAAAGAGATATAGAGAGAAGGAAAAGAGAGAGAGGCTGACATGGAGACAGAAAAAGCAGAGAGACAGACAGAGAAATAGATAGGTAGAGATAGAGACAGAAGTACCCCCGGACACCTACACAGCACACACCCACTGACACCCCTCTTGCCTTGGGGGCCACTGCATATGGTACATCTGCAGGAGCCTGCCTGCCTGCCTGCCTGCCTGCCTGCCTGCCTGCCTGCCTGCCTGCCTGCCTGCCTGCCTGCCTGCCTGACTGCCTGACTGCCTGCCTGCCTACACTCCCTTGACATATGCTCACAGAGCACTTAGCTTCCCCTGCTTGCCTCTCCTACCACTACCAACACCACACAGGCCTATGGGACATAGTCAGGTCAGATGGCATTGTCCTTGACACTCCGGGGCCAGATTGTTGCCAAATTGGGTAGTTTCCCGCCCAATTGGGCTGCTAAGGACGGCTGTCTGCGGGTAAAAAAACGGTGAGAAGGGCATTTGGGCAGGTTTTTCTTTAGTCCGGGATTTAGTCCTGCCAGGCAGGTTATGTGCATTTGTTTGGGTTGGAAATTATCACTCATCTGGCAACCCTGTCAAGGACAAGCTCAGTAAATGAACTAAGACACTCTTGGCACATGGAGCCCACTTCACTTCACTTCAGTCATTCAAAGTGTGGAAGGTAATAAAACTAATCTCGCCTCCTTCCAATGAATACCTGTGGCCTGTTTATCTGCAACCAGCAGGGCAATTAAACAGCGTAACTTTCCATTTCAGCATTTCAACGAGTGAGTGATTCAGCTAAATGCCACTCCATTCTCTTGCTAACCTGTGGCGGTAAGCTACTCAACATATCTTTTCCAAGTTTAAAACGGAGAGAGCAACAACTCACACATTTTTATACACAGCTTTTGTAGTGCAGTTCCAGTCAGATTGCTCTGAGCGTTTCAGAAAGATCACTTTTCATGGCCAGGGGGGAAACCCTAGACCACAGTCTCAGCTTTGAAACATTCCTCACGTGTGACAGGAGGCCGGTGGTGGCGGCGACTGGATAATGATTCAAGAGTCTGCCGTCTGACGTCGGCCAATAAAAGCGCTCATAAAACGAGATGATGCGGAGGAGGGCTGGTGGAGGGATTTGCACACTCAAGGGCCATGCGTTTCTCATCATCATCATCATCATCATCAGATTTAAAAGCTACCTCACACAAAAACTGTAAAGTGACACAAACGTCCAACACCTTCCTCTTTAGTGCAGTCCCTACTGTGCTCCTCTACTCCAGTATTCCAGGCTAAGTTAACCTTGAGGTTGCGGTAAATCACCTAATAGAGGAGGCTGGCATCCTCATTTTCAGATCTTAAATGACACACGTGGGCTATCTATTAGAAAGGTGTAGGTTAATTTAGCCATGTTTATCTCTAAACCGTGTTTTAGGAATTAACACCCCCCCGGCATGTCCCTGAGGAGGAGGGTAGGGGTGACGCAAGAACAACCAGACAAGCATCTGCTAGCCATCAGGGACAATGACACAAACCCACAGTAGCCACCAGTTCCTCTCAGGCCAGGCCAGGCAAGGGGGTTGATGGATAGATCACAGTAGCCAGCGGCATCATTCCGATCAGGGGAGGGAGGGATAGACCATAGTAACCACCAGCACCTTCCGGGGGGTGGAATGTTTACCTCATCGCCAGGGAGGTGATGGATGCACCTCTCATGGCACGAATAGACCAGATGCGACTGCAGCGACTCCGGCAACGGAAGTAATTGACTTTGTATTGGGTCGCAAAAGTTATTTGGGCGACTAGAGACAATTTCAGAGACAGTTTGTAATTGGACTTCACCCACCACAGCGGAATGTTTGCATTCTGCTTTTAACGGGCATACTCTGACAACTCTATCGCTTGTGTCACTTCGTCTAGCAATTCTGTGTCGCTTACTCTTGTCGACGATGGTGTGTTCGCCCGGTCAGGTCAGCCATGGAATGGAATGCTTACCTCCTCGCCATGGATGCACTTCTGGAGAGGCTGAGACACAGGCACACATACTGTACAGCTCCACACATACACACACATACTGTACAGCTCCACTGGCATTTGGACTGAGTGCCTGAGTGAGTACTGCTGCAGTGTAGGTACTGTATGTGTGTATGTATGCAGCATGCATGTATGAAGGGTCTGGTAGTGAAAACAGCCCAGGCATGGCCTAATAAACCAATTTGCTGTGGCTGCCACGCCATGTCACCAGATGACCATTGGGAGTTAAGGCCTCCCAGTCCCAAATTAAATAAAACGTGCAAAGCACAAGGCTCCCTCTAAGAGAGGCTGGCTGGTGAGCCCTGAGGGTGGAGTGGGAAAAGGGGTGGGGACGGAGACGGGGTGTGGTGGTTTGCGGCAGCGTGTGTGTGTGTGTGTGTGTGTGTGTGTATGAGGGGGAGAGAAAGCGAGCGAACGAATGAGAGAACGCGCGCGCGCGCGTGTGTGTGTGTGTGTGTGTGTGTGTGTGTGTGTGTGTGTGTGTGTGTGTGTGTGTGTGTGTGTGTGTGTGAGTGTGAGAGTGTGTGTGAGTGTGTGTGTGTGAGTGTGAGAGTGTGTGTGAGAGTGCGTGCGAGAGAGCGAGAGAGAGAGAGAGAGAGAGACAGACAGAGAAAGAGAGAGAGAGAGAGAGAGAGAGAGAGAGAGAGAGAGAGAGAGAGAGTACAGTGTGTGTGTGTGTGTGTGTGAGAGAGAGAGTACAGTATGTGTTTTGCTGGGCTGGACAGTTGTGTGTGTGTGTGTGTCTGTGTGTGTCTCTGTCCAGTGTGTCTGTGTGTGTGCGTGTGTGTGTGTGTGTGTGTGTGTGAAGGGGGTTAGTAGGCTGGCTTGAGCTTCCCCATAATGACATAGGCTGCATGCATTCCATCCCAATATTTCCACTATGGCTTCCAAGACGGCGAAAAAAGAAAGGGGGGAAAACACACACGCACATTAGAAATACACACACACACGCACACACAGACACAGACACAGACGCACACACGCACACACGCACACACACACGCACGCTCCCCCCGGGTCTGGACATGGAGCCTGCATAGCCTTCTAACAGGCTGTCTTTGTGTTTCTAAGGCGACAGGAGCCCGCCCCTTGTGAGCTTTGAAAAACAAACTGGCCTTCTGTGGTGCTGGGGTTCAAAGCCAAGCCAGAGGAGAACTACTAACATGCATGGGGGACAGGGTTGAGTTTCTCAGGACGACAACGCTGAGGGAACATTAATCTCACGTTGATGGCATAACCTGAGGTCTTCTGTAGCGACTGGGTACCCAGAGGAGAACCATGCAAGATGTTGGACAAGTCTGGGGTTTCTCAGGGCGACAACGGTGAGGCAACGTTGATCTAACGTTGATGGCATAACTAACATGAGATCTACTACGGCGACTGGGTACCCAGAGGAGAACCATGCATGATGTTGGACAGGTCTGGGTTTCTCAGGGCGACAACAGCCGTGGAAACATTAATCTACAGCTAATGGCGTAACTGTGGGGTCTAACTACAGTGTGGCTACTGAGCAACTGCCTTAAGGAGGGCATGAAAACACTGAGTCACATGGCGGGGGCTGAACTCATGCACCCCCAGTCTGCCCCTCGCCTCCGCCACCTCCTCCTGTAGGCTGGGGCCTTGGGGCTATCTGAGAATAGGGCACTGTTCAACAGTCAGTCATAACAGAACTCCACCCCTTAGGACCACCACTTTATTTGCACCAGAGACCTTCTATTTAAAAACCCAAGTGTAAGTACCCGAGTGAACCAAAGTCATTGTGTGTTTGTTTTACAAACAAGTAATTTCCTCGCTTCCAAAATTGGATAAAATGTGCACAAGGGTGTGTATTATTATTAGCTGCCCACAGATGATATGGAGCATAAGAACCAAAAAAAACAGCCATGTCATGAGACTGATAACCGATATTATAAATCAGAGTTGTTTATTCCTTCACTACAAATCAATTGGGAACAAGCCATATATCTTGCACTATTTACAGTGAACAAGCATGCATCTCGCACCTAGGGCATTGAGGAGCCCCAGGGGGGCGTTGAGATGGATACAGCTGAGAAGGGGATGGTATTTGGGGATGGGATGATATTTTATTTTGAAATACTAAGTGGGGTGTTGGGAGGCTTATGATGCAAGGACAAGGGGGCATTTGTTCAAAAAAGGTTGAGAACCAGTGCCATAAACAGAATTGCTCTGCCTATTGTTCAAGCTGTATTGTCTTTGAGGAGCATGGTGACAGAGGGCAAGCCATCCCGAACTCCCTCGTGGCCAATGAACGACACAACGACTCCATCAGCTGCCAATGATTGAGTGATTGGTTGCCCAGAGTCTTACCACAGCCCATTGTGGGAGCAGAGTCCTACCATAGCACAATAAGGGAGGTCAACTAGCACAGTGTGGCGTCGAATGTTAGTAATCCTCCCTCCCGAAGCTTCAGTATTGGTAGTGCTGAGCTATTGGGCTGGTCCTTTAGCTCAGCGGTACTGTGTTGTGCCTCCCATGCCCAAACATGAGCGTTGACTAGGAGGTGGCGGGTTCGAGCCCTGAGTGTCGCACCTCAGTTACATTGGTGCCGTTGACCCGTGATGGGAGTGAGGTTTAGTGGGGTGAGTGTAACGTAGGCCAACTAGCAGGATGTGGCGTGGGACGTTAGTAAACCTCCCTCCCGAAGCCCTATGAAGACAGTAGCGTAGTGCTGAACTAACAGGCTGGTCCTTAGCTCAGCGGTATCATAGAATAAGAAACTATCCTGGATATCATTCTCTCCTCTGTTTTCACTGTAAGTTGTAACTCACACATAAGCAAATATGTAGGCCACACAGAACTACTAGTTGTGACTGACTGAAAAGCATCTCCGTACAGTCATGTGAAGTTGGTCTTTTTTTTCCCCCCTCATCCAAAAATACATGTGCCAGCTGATGGAAAACTGAATGAGCTCAAGAATCATATTTCCCTGTTAATCATTAGAGTAAGCTGTTACACATCAGCTGTTCCATATCTGTGAGTCAAAGCCTTCCGCTGCTTCAAAGCATTCTTGTTTTCAACACCCTCCCACGTCTTCTCTCCTGACTTATTAAACACCTGAACATATTTCAACAAGAATGTCAAACTAAACACACGCAATCACGCACAACCCCCTGCCACACACGCACACACACACACACACACACACACACACACACACACACACACACACACACACACTTTTAATTCTGCAGAGGCGTGGTGCCACACGATCCTGCAATTATTATGGAATTATGCAGCGTCCCACTTTAACTAACCTCTGCTCAAAGTCATCCTCAGTGTCTCTCGGGTGTCCCCTGAGCCTTAGGAAGTGAGATAGCAAGTGTGTGTGTGTGTGTGTGTGTGTCTGTGTTCACATGCATGCGTGTCTGTATGAGCATGTGTGTGTGTCTGTGTTGCATGCGTGCGTGCGTGTGTGTGTGCGTGCGTGCGTGCGTGCGTGCGTGCGTGCGTGCGTGCATGTGTATGTGTGTGTGTGCGTGCGTGTGTGTGTGCGTGTGTGTGTGTGCCTGTGTGTGTGCCTCCTCCCTGAGTAGCTGCAGCCTTTGTGATGGCCTGAAACGTGCAGAGTTAATTAGTGAGTTCCCTCAATATGGGGAAGGAGCTGAGTCAGCGGAATGAGGAATAACCAAAGTTCATAATCCTCTTTTCTCAAGTTTTTGCGTGAAGATCACAAAAGCTCTCTTTTTCTTTTCTTCCCCTCCTTCATTGCCCATCTAGCCTTCTCTTTCTTTTCTCTCCCCCTCTCTCTCTCTCTCTCTCTCTCTCTCTCTCTCTATCTCCCACTCCCCGGGCCCGGGACAACAGACCCCTTTACCCCCCCATGTCAGCTACCCTGCTCTCACCCTCGCTCTCTCTAAATCCGTCATTCATTCTCGGCCTCTGCTCTGAACTGAACTGAAGGCTCCAGACTGACTACGGCACGGCTGCCAACGTTATTGTAAATGGGCCATTACCACTTATTACATCCACTCCTTTATGAGTCTGCATTAATAATGTACTGCCAAAGAGGCCAGGGCATTACAGCGCACATGTTGACGATGCCAAGACAGAGCTGCTCCATATTGGAAGTCACTTATACTGTATGTGAATGTGCTGAATGAGATGACAGACCTTCCAAAACGTCTCGGCCCAAAAAAACAAAAAACGCACACATGCCATCTGTCTGGGACTGTGAAGTCTGACGGTGAGGTCTGAAACACACAAAAATGTGTGCGCACACACAATCACACACGCACATGAACACATGCGCATGCATATTGTAGTGTACATGCACGCACACACGCACGCACAGTCTTCTTGGATGTGCGTGAGGACCTGCTGCAAAGAGCCAAACGTTTTCACACCATCCAAGCGTGGGCAGGGCAGGGCAGGGCAGTTGAGTTCAGCAGACCGTGCCCCCAATCTACGGCTTCATTCATGGTGCTCTTAACACTTTTATCGTTGTTGGAATGAACCTTAGCCTCCCGTGCCGGGAAGATTAAAAAGGGCAGCAGTCACAGGCTAAAGTCTGTACTTTCTTAAACGGCAGCCACACTGCCAAAGTCTGCTAAAGTCAGTGCTTTCATGCAGTCTGGCCCTGCCAAAACATCTCTTCTGACCCTATTAGGAGAGGTCTTTGAAGGAGCGATTGGCCAAAGCTGGAGCTGATCCGCTCTCACTGGTGCGAATAGTGACACTCAATTTAGGATGAAGAGGGGCAATCTCTCCCTTCTCTTCTATACTCTAATACATCACTGCTGTGGAGTCAGTGATGGGACTCATTTCGGACGAGGCACGCTTTTCCAAACAGCTCTGTCAGGCACCATCAGCGATTAAAAACTTAAAACCACATGACTGACATTCAAAACAATTCTCAGAAAAAAAAATTAGGTTAGAAGGGGGTGGGAGCAAATATAGGCACTGGGGCTTTCATGAAACCCACCCACTGAGGCTAGTCAAGGGGGGGGGGGGTCTAGTCAAGTCTCTTCAATGGAACTCTGATGAGGCTCTTGGAATGTTACAAATTGGTTGCTCTTCAACGATCGCTTTGCTTTGAATAGGCATCAAGCAGCACTTTTTGGTTTTTGGTAGTCATCCACCATCTCTGGGCCAGTAATAAGTGATGAGTGACAGTCAGATGAGATGCCTCTTGGGAGTGACACCAGTCTCAAGTTTGGAGCTCCACAATGAACAAGGCTCCATCAATCATTTCGGATGTCATGTTTTCCCCTCGAGATGACACGTGAGGAAATGGCTGACGGGGTGTTGAGGTGAGATTCTCGGTGACCTTGACAACAGCACAGCAAAGTGGGAGCACCACTAGTCACCCAAACAGTGTTGCCAGATGTATAACAATTATTGGATTTGTGAAGGTAGAGAATGCGCGCACATCAGTGGCACAGATGCTGAACAAAATAAAGTAACTGAAGTAAATGATAGATGTCCGCAACACTGTTGCACTTGAAAAAGGACTAAGGTCCGAAATGTCGTGCCAATAAACAACTGGGAGCATTAACAGTAATCTATCATTTACTTCAATTATCGTATTTGTACCATAATTTTGTACATTTTGTCCTCTGTAACGATCAAAAAACCAGGATGTACGATAATTTCTGAGTTGTCATTCAGTCCATTTAGATGACTTGAAACAACAATTTGGGTCTCCTACAATAATTTCCTCCCAAAAAGCCCCCTCCAAAACGATAATTTTGAAGTTTTGGTACGATAATTCAGCATTTTCCATCTGGCAACACTGCACCAAACAAGCATAGCGGGGTGCACACCGCTGGTCTCCAATCGACACACAAACCCCTATAAACACATTCCTGGAGGCGTTGCCATGGGAGCTGCATCAGACACATTTTCAGGTTATTATTCAGGGTAGAGCCACCTCTGGATCCTCAATTATCTTACCCAGCGGTGGCGCCTTACACACAAAGGCAGCACACTGTAATAACTAAAATCCTTAATAACAATGTAAGGTTTGTCATCTCAGCAATTTCCAATAAGTCGCTACTTTGCTTACAGTGACAGGCCATGCTCTCTGCCACATGCACACACACGGCCGCTGACAGCTTTGACCGGGTCCAAGACAAAGTCATCTGAAAAGGCCCCATCACCCAACACATACAATGTAATGCTCCCCTGCATTACCCCATTGGCGTCCCTGCGCACGCACACGCACACACACACACACACACACACACACACACACACACACACACACACACACACACACACACACACACACACACACACACACACACACACACACACACACACACACACACACACACACACACACCACAGTTTCCCCAATTACCTCACTTGTGCAGCACACACACACAGACACACACATGTGCTCACAAACTCTGCACAAAGTCTGTGGCTGTTTAACAGATGTACTAAGCAGCTTATCGCATAACAAAATCTACTTGCTTACATCTACTCAAAAGCTTTAGTCAGTCAGAATCCCATCCCTCCCCAGTCCCCTCATAAAGGAGGAGGAGGGGCCTTAAGTGAGGAGCAGCAACAGTTTATTTTCAAATTAGTTCTAGAACTGAACGACAGGGGAAAATCCACACCACTCCCCCCACACCAAAACAAGGCCAACAGACTTAAAACTCAAGTCGCATGCAAACACTCTAAAAAACAAACACGTTCGTGAGTGATGGATTGAAAGGCACAGAATCATGGTGCACAGGACTAGTGTGTGTGTGTGTGTGTGTGTGTGTGTGTGTGTGTGTGTGTGTGTGTGTGTGTGTGTGTGTGTGTGTGTGTGTGTGTGTGTGTGTGGTTACTGTCAATGTATACCGGTAGTTTAACTGTACATTGGAGACTAGTCAAACGCAATTTCAAACTTCTGCGCTAACCCCGTTACATAGATTTTTGACAAGAAAGTGCACTTGACTTTACAAAAAACTTCAAGCAATCAGATTTTAAACCTAAACATGTCAACATGACGTCATCCAAAGTACTTAGTTCCCAAAGACACTATAAATAATCAAAGAAGGAGCAATGGAGGAGAAACACCCCCAACCCCACTCCTCCTCCCTCCTCCACATCCAATTTGTGGAGTGGGGAGAGCGAGGCAGCCACATCTGTGGGACAGAGGCGCTACCCAACACATTTCTGGCGTGCCTGCTGTGTTAGACGGGGCCCTCTGCCATCTGGATGGAAGCCCTGCTCTCCACATCACACCGGCCACAGACATCTGCAAACGAGACGAGGGCCCTGGCCTTCAGACGCCATGTACGTTTTCATAGTGCCAGCCACTCGCTCTGAGAGGCTTTCAATGCGTTTTATTCCCATTCATGGCATGCATTCAGGATTTAACGAACCTCTCCAAAAGAAGAGCATTTACAATGTTGTTCTTTTTCAGCCACGGAAAGAGACGTTTTAAAATAAAATGTAGCGTCAAACACCGGTCTAGAAGCATCTAGGAGTCACCAATCATTCTCACACAAACAAACACTAAAGAAAGGAATCTGGCAGTAAAGAAGTCATGCAAATCCATGCCAGATTCATGCAAATTCAGTTCTGGGGTTCTACTTTGGCACTAAAAAGGCACACCAAGTTGTTTTAAAATCCAGGTCCCAAATTGTCTTGCACGTGAAATGACCCAACTCCAAAAAGATGGAACTGCTCTGCAATTTCCCCTTAGCATCCCAAAAAAGAGGAAACACTTTCAGCTCACCTGGTAGTACGCCTTAATCTGGCGAATCAGGATGGAGAGATTCTGGATCCGCAGAGTGGAGTCATTGTTGACCTTCTTGTTAGTCCTCTGCACTGTGGCTTTGGGATTTCTGAGGAGAGAAAAAAAGAAGAGACAACGTTGAGAACAATCAGGGCCGCTGCTATGGTTTTAGAGGGCTTGAGCATAACTGGTCAGGAGGCCCCTTCATAATTCAATAATAATAATAATATGCGTTTTAGTCTCTCTCAATTTAGGAGCCCCCAATTTTGGGGGCAAAGTGGTTGAGGCCCTCAGCGCTCTGCTTACTCTGCTTATGCCTAGCAGCAGCCCTGAGAACAATGACGCGTTTGACTCCAGTCAACACACCAAGCAGAAGAATGAACAGAGCTCCAAAATAATTCAATTTCACAGACAGCACATCTGTCACAGACCCATTAAACAACAACAACCAGGAATATGCAGGGCTGGGGGAAGTGGTTGACCTTTCACAGCACCGTCTCAACCGCATGGTCAATGACACAGACATGTTAAAGACTGCCTGGAGCATTTCACTTGGCTCATGGAGACTTGCGAATGGGTGACTACAACATCCCACATGGACTCCTCTTCACTACAGCAACTATTTGAATGGGAGAGTCAGATATTCTGGATTTATGGATGGACATTGTGGGAATTCATCATGTGGGAGATGTTCCTTCATTATTTTTGTGAGTATGTGAGAGAGAGAGCGAGAGGGAGAGCGAGAGGGAGAGCGAGAGGGAGAGCGCTTGTACACGAAGACTGGTGGAAACATTAGGAGACAAAATCCCCTAGGATACAAAACATGAGCGAGTGTCAGAAAGATCAACCAACAGGAAATCATTTCTCCCACACAACATATGGAATTTTTCACTTTACAAACAGACTATCTTCAAGCAAAAATGATGCATGAGCTGTCACAAAACATAAAGTGGGAGCAGCATAACGTGTAGATACTTTTGGATGCTGTAACGCCTGAACTCAAAGCTAGTAATTCTGCTCATGTGAGAGAAGTAGCAGGCAACTGAAGTCCACCAGTAACTGGTTAATTGGCTAGGTCTTTAGACGCCGCTCGACGCAGTCTCACTCAGCAATCTGGCCCACTTCAGGGATCAAAACCTGCCAGTTAAGTCTTGAAACGAAGACCCAACCACAACCCCTCCACCATGTAAAAGCAGCTAATTTCCACATAGCCTGAAACCCGAAGGGCAGCCAAAACCTGAAGCCAACCAGTGCCCTGTGTGCGACCTCAGAGCTGGTGTTTGGGATGAACCAGGAGGGGAGGAGAGAGAGGAGCGAGCGCACAAAGGTTGGCGGAAACGCACGAGGGGCTGCGTGAGAACCAGGCTAGGAGAGAGGAGGAGAGAAGAGAAGAGTTAAGGATATCCAAGGGGACCTCTCTATCTCTCCCCTTATCACACTCAGGCTACTGTGTGCTTTGAAGATGCCAAGAGGTGAATATGCTTTATGATCAGGCAGAGCTTCAGCTGTCCACATCTAAGTTACTGCAGCACGGGGTCTTCTCGGCCGGACAGATGGCTTGTGTTTAGTTAGCGTTAGCGTATGACCTCATTTTGCACTGTAGCGAGAGAGACAGAGAGAGAGAGAGAGAGAGAGAGCCCCCACCCCATCCTCCCCTCTTCTAACAGCCGTGCCAGACTGTATACATTGTTGCATTAGGGATGGTGGGCATGTCTTTATTTAAAGACTAAAAACATTACAGCTAAAGTGGTTATGTGAGTGTGATTATTTATAAGAGCTGAATAATCACACAATGCCAGATGTATCTTTTTTCCATTTATCGCCGTTATCAAGGGAGCCATTTGCAGTGCCGTTAGCGGACATGAGCATGTGTGCGTGCCTCTGTGTGAGGACACGCCTGGCCTGGCGGAGGGCACGCATGTATGGGCATTCGCTTGCGCGCACGCATGTATGGGCATTCGCTTGCATTGCATCTGGGGTCTATTTGCCTCTTTTTCCACCATTTTTTCTTACAGTGGCTGTGAAAGGGTGGGGGTTTGGGGGCGTGGCTGTCCTGTCCTCTCCTGTCCACAGGCCCATGTGCATCCGTAGTCTGATTTCCAGTGAACCTTACCACAATTACTCCCCACGGCGCTCACGCTGCCCCACATACCTCCACAGCTCAGGGGACGCAACAAAGGGATGAAACGGTTACCACTACGCCTTCCCCCAACACCCTCCCCCCCCACACCTCTTACCCAACAAAGCTCTTACATAAAAGCCCACCCTTACACACAGAGATGCAATGAGAGACGGACCTTCTCTGAGATTTTTTTTCTCGCTCCATGCTCTATTTTAATGCAGTGACGCCCAGTGCTGGGCAAAGGAAGTACTCTGACCTCAATAAATGAAAACAGGAAATAAAAAAGGAACGCTGATCATTGTGAGACGTCTCGTTCCCATTGCCTTCACAGTGACCATGAATCTTTCAATAACGCATTTGAAATGCGGTAATAAAACTGTCTGCACCAGTACACGCACCCACACACGAACTCAAAAACGTGCACACACATGCACACCTCAGACGAACATGCATGCAGAGCAGATGCATGGATACAAGGATGGGGTGCATGGGTGCATGGGTGCATGGCTGCATGGGGTCGTTTTAGGTAGTGTGAAGGCTACTAACGATCACGTGACCTTCCACACGCGCCCAGTGGAGGAGTCTGTTGAAGTGGGGGGTGCACGGTGCCTCTGTGGGGGGCAGGCTTAACCCCTTAATTAAATACCGTGGAGGGAACTGTAATCCTGTCAGCTAAACGTGCTTGTTAAAAGAGGGGGTGGTCGTGTGGGGGGCGGCGATGAGAGAATGAGGGGGCTAATTTACATTAGATCTAAATAGCCAACTGGAGATGATGCCACACGAGACATGAGAGGCGGTATACGCTACGCAACACGGACATGATGACACAGTAAGCAGGCTGGTCCACCTCGCCCCACCCCCTACCACACCATCAGCATCCTCTACATCGTACCTCCCTCCCTCCCTCCCTCATTCAGCCCATGTGCCTCTCAATGGAGGGCCTTTGTATGATGGTAAACAAAAAAACAAACAAAACTACTACCGGTACTACTACGGCATACTGATATGACGGCCCTTACGCATGAGAGTGCGATGCAGCGTCAATAGCGAATGTATGGGGAGTACAACATAGGCCTGGGGCGGTGAGTCGAGGAGGGGGAGCGCAGCGTAGCGTTGGGGAGTAACCTACTTCTGACAGCCC
This sequence comes from Engraulis encrasicolus, assembly GCF_034702125.1. Classification (NCBI taxonomy): domain Eukaryota; kingdom Metazoa; phylum Chordata; class Actinopteri; order Clupeiformes; family Engraulidae; genus Engraulis; species Engraulis encrasicolus. The sequence goes on along the minus strand of NC_085880.1, from coordinate 19,448,310 downwards.
ACATAACACTCAGCAGACATGCAGGGGGGCGGGGGGGACGCAGCCAGAGCACGAGCCGGGCATCGAGTGAGCCCCTGTTACACAAACAAACACTCAAACACATGCATGGAGGAGGACGGACGGACGGACGGACACACACAGAAATGCACACATGCATTCACGCAGGCGCACACACAGAGAAAGATGTGCGTGAATACAAATGTACACAGACACATGGACACAGACACATACATGTGTGCAAGCACAAGGGCACACGCGCACACTCACACACACACACACACACACACACACACACACACACACACACACACACACACACACACACACACACACACACACACACACACACACACACACACACACACAGCAGAATAACTTGCTGCTTTGCTTTGCAGATGTGAGTGAAAATGAATGCATGCACACACATTGCAGGGCTTGGCCTTGGCAGTGAGGAAGAGGAGGGTTTGTTTGTTTGTCTGAATGGATCTCCATGTTGGAGGGGTGTGATAATGGTGAGATGATGATGATGATGGTCCACTCATGCTTTACTGCTGCCGGCCGGCCTACACCCATGGGTTTTCCACCCATAACTTCCATTAAACAGGAGTGCAATTTGGGAGTGGAAAATAAGAAACTGCTAGCTGTTGAAAGCTTGGAGAACATAAAACATCTATCGTTCTATAGGGCATGTCAAATGCAGACTAACCCAGCACGACTCCCCCACACCCGACCACTCACCATGCAAGCGCACGCACGAACGTATGCACGCACGCGCCTTGGGGCTAATATGTTATATCAGGAGGACATTTTGTCATGTCCTAGCAATCTACTGATGTGTGCGATCAGCGATCAGTTGGATGACTGTTATTACTTCCCGAACGCGTCGTCCTACCAAAAAGGCGGCCAGTGGGAGGCCTGCCATTGGGGCGGACAGGCAGACAGCATGGCCACAGCACAGCGGAGTGGAGCGCTCGAATACATGCCCTTCCAAGGTCGCAGCAGCTGCTTCCTGTGAATCTGACTCAAGAGCATATTTACAGCCCCGCTCAACATCCTCTTGCTCTCTCTCCACACACACGCACACGCACACACACCAACTTGCTGCTTTGCATACAGGGGCTCTGAAGGCAGGAACCCAAATACAGTACATTTGCTAGACAAAGAGGGACATAAATGAGAAATTCTGCTGGTGTCATGTTAATGATATTAAATTGCAGTCTCACCATGTCTGGGAATATTCTAATTGATTCAGGTCATCCAAGTCAACATGGTCTATTTGTAGGCAACTGGACTTCTTTTTGGAGCACAGTGACGTTTCGTCTCTTCCACAAGAAAGTCTCCATCAGTTGTAATACTGTTGTGAAATCAAAGGTGCCTTTTGGTAAAGCTATGCAGGTATTTCTCTGATTCAATTAGAAGGTAATTCTTGTAGTTTCTGGAGTCTACACATAAGACGACAGAGTAATAATCAATGATAATTGTCTATGCTACATTCCCACATAACACAACAGCATTAAGCGATGCTATTGGCCATGCTACATTTCTCACATAACACAACACACTAATAAGCAATGCTATTGGCCATGGTCCTTTCCCACAGAAGCTCCGTCTCCAGAGGGCATGCAGGTACTCGTAAGGTGTGTGAGGTGTGAGGTGGAGGGAGAGGAGGGGGGTTATTCTGGAGAAGACTGGAGAAGGGAGTGGAGTGGATTGGAGATGTGATATATACTTTCTCCGTGTCTGTCTATGTCTGAAGGCAGCTATAGTAGCTCTCCTACCCACAACACAGGTCTTTTTGATCTCCCAGGATAAGAGCCTCCTGCCTGCGTTGGGGAATTCAGCACTCGCATACAAAAGCCTTCCAGCAGCAGCAGAAATCTCAACTATGCGCTTGTCTACCTAAACCAAGATGAGAACAATAGAAAGACGCGTTTTGTCTGGGAGCGCTCGTGCTGTGCTCTCTCTCTGTGTGTGTGTGTGTGTGTGTCTGTGTGTGTGTGTGTGTGTGTGTCTGTGTGTGTGTCTGTGTGTGTGTCTGTGTGTGTGTCTGTGTGTGTGTCTGTGTGTGTGTCTGTGTGTGTGTCTGTGTGTGTGTCTGTGTCTGTGTCTGTGTGTGTGTCTGTGTGTGTGTCTGTGTCTGTGTCTGTGTCTGTGTCTGTGTCTGTGTCTGTGTCTGTGTGTGTGTGTGTGTGTGCGGGAAAGAGGAAGAAATGCAAAAGAAAAGGTCTGTGTGTGTGTGTGAGAGAGAGAGGAAGAGATGTAAAAGAAGAGAGGCGTGTGTCTTTCTTTCTCACACGACTATCCCATTATCTCCGTCTTTTTGGAGTGCTAAAAGGCACGGTGGGGAGGGACTCGGGGTGACTATGGAGACAGCGCCCAATAGGGATTAACTTAATTAAACTGTTGTCACTCAACAAATCTCTTATCAGCCCCTGAGCCGACCAACCACGGAGCTAAGTGCCCGTGTCTGTTACTGTGTCTGTTCTACTGTGTCTGTGTGGCCAACATGAGAGCCTGTGACAACCAGAACGTCTCATCAGACACCGACCAAGCTGATCGATGATCCATAAGTTATACGCTGCGAGTCGGTCCAAACGCCGGCTGTGCGACGCGATGATCTCATCTCACACAACTTGGACGGTCTGGGTTTTCAGGTGGCGTTTTTGACAAGTCTAAGAATAGGGAGAGCAGATAGGAGGTCCTCCCCCTCCAGGGTGGAGGTGGCGGTGGTCATTCAGGAGCAACGGGCTGCTCTGTTGGGATGGGCACGAGCCCCACAAAGAGAGGCGCCAGTCACACCACACCACACCACACCACACCACACGCGGCGCGGCACGGCCATCTGTGCTGCCTAGTATAAACCGTTAGCTAATCCAGGCAGGACTTCCCCGGCGAGGAGAAGTGCGGCAGGCAGGCAGGCAGGCAGGCGGGCAGGCGGGCGGGCAGCCCTCTGGCTGGCTATAGGCTTATCCCAATATGGCTACCAGGTTTACTCAGCACTCAACACACGTGTGCACTCTGCCTCTGAAGATGGAAGAGAACTGACTAACTACCTGGCTTATTAAAAACATGCAAAAAATGTGATTAAAAGCAGCCCATATCGAGGGGATTATGCAAGCTAAACAGCTTGACATATGCTGTGTATTAGTGTAATCTGATGTGTTCATGACATGCCAGTCAATATCACATCTCAAGCAGCCTAAGGCTCAGGCTGACAGACCATAATAAGGAGCAAGGCAATGCTCTCTGGAGAGGCATTGCTCAATCGCTTGAAAATTGATGGCACACTTCCCTAGATAAAATCGCTAAAAAAAAAATGCTAAACAAAAGCCTGATGGATTTGCTGAAGTAGCATTGATTCCTTCCAGACCAATTGTCACACGAGAACAGTCAGACGTCTACAAGACTTGGAACAAATGTCTTGAGAATTGAGAAACAAGTCTTGCATATTCAATAGTACATTACACTTAGCTAACACTTTTAACAAAAAAGATATTACAGGGTATTGGTTGCAGTCCTTGGAGCAGAATGGGGAAAGGTGCCTTGCTCAAGTGCACATCAGCCATGGAGGGAGGAAGGGATTGGTAAAGGGTGGGGATTGAACCTGGAACCCTGTGATCTACTAGTCTAACTCCCTAACTATTACAACATGGCTAGCCAGATATACATTTCTGTGTGAAGCCAGGGCATGTGAATGTCCAGCAACATACCAAGTTTAACCCACTTTTCCAACCGTTCATTTGACGCTGGAATTTCAGGCATAATTTAGTTACCAAAGCCTTCCTGAACACTGTGCGCCCCATGGGAACAAACTGTGTCAAACAGAACTAGTGTACCATCACTGCCACAATATTCTCCTTCAGTCTTCTCAAGGCTCGCATGTCAGCAACTCAGAGGATGACGAAGACAGTGACGAAGGTCTACTAGAGAGGCAGGTATGCATGACTCTCCTCCCCACTGATGGCATGAGGCTGCAAAAACAACACAGGACTCTCTACCGTGATGTGAAGAAGTAGGGTGACACAATCTGACAGGGCTGCCATTTAGCATGCTAATGTCATCATCAATGGCTCATACAAAGGTCTTGTTTATCACATCCTGTGACAATGTGAGCTCTGTGCAGGAACTACACAGCACTATAGAATCAGAATCACCAGCTGCCCATCACTAAGGAGCAACCCAGACAACACTCACTACTACTCCATCACGAGTAGAACACCACCAGAGTAATACAAATGGGGCCAAGTCATTAGTCACATCACATATCAAACGTCTGATTTGCCAACCACTATGGGAATCTTTAGAGTAACATAAAACAGTGCGTAAAACATAAAGCCTACAAAGCCAACATGAACTTGCATGTCCAGGAGGCTGCAAAAGTTATGTCAGATATTGACATCATTTAGTGGGTGGCCTGCCCATTAGAAAAATATGCCTTTTCTTCTAGCTGTTCCAAACATCAACATGTGATAAGGTCTATGGACATTCCTTTAATGGCCAAGCCAACCTTTCCAATTTCATCCAATTCAATTCGGCATGTCTGCCAAGATAACTCATTTCAGGTTGCACATATCACACAGGAGGGGCATGTCCTCATAGGAGTGATGCACTACATTAAGGATGGGCACACTGCCTCTTCTGCATCACCAAGGCCATTAGGATTCAATTACCCAATAATTTATGGTCAAAATGTTGCCAAAGACATTACTAAAAAAGAACCAAAACCATGCCAAGAATCTAATAGTGTCTAGACAGAATTGCTCTGCTGAGTGACAAAGCATGTACAAGCAGTTCTAATCTACACTATTCCATCTGGGTCTCCAAAGCGCATGCATGGAATATTGTCTGTGCAGACGGAGCAAGCAACTCAAAACACTGCCCTGCTCGCAGCTCAGGAGTGCAACACATTCAGAAGGAGCGTCAGGGCGACTTCCAGTAAGCTGCAGATGACACTTTTAGTTGGAGACGCCTAATGTGATACCCAGTCAACTGGAAGCACGTCTGCTGTTGGTTTGGATGGCGTTGCCGTTGTCGTCTGCGTTGGAAAGGGCTGCGTCAAGCTACACGACCCGCTGACAGATCCCTTTTGTGTTGGTTTGAGAGTTATTGGGGCTCGGGAATAACTGAATAATGAAATATAACGTTAGGCATGGATCACGTGCAATGTTAGGACCAATCTACTTACATTTCCAGCATGATTTCGTTGAGAAATACTCCATCCACTAATTCAACGTATTCCGACAGATTGTTTCCATCCTTGGTAGATAACTGGCCGACTGTCTTCACCTAGAATTTGGGTGAGGAAAGGGGTAGGCTGTAGTTAGTGGTTGTGTCGGCAACAAAACCAAACAGTATTGTAAAATGTGCACACTTATTCAGGTAGACTGTGATTCATGTCAGGACTTACCCAGGCGACCAACGGGGTGAGCATGAATTGCTCCAGTAGCGGAGCAAAGACCTCGTTATCCATTTTGTCGTCGTCTCAATATCAGATACAAATTAATCTAGCTTTTTATTAGCTAGATGGGGTTAGTTGAATGGTCCTCTTGCCAGTCCTCAGCGCGCGACCTCAATTTAGAGGCTGGCTACTCATGTGGTTGATTTAATTAAACACACACTCATTTTGAAGATAGAGTTCATGCATAGCCTCAGTTATGCAGCTTTTGTCGTAGTAGAGAACTGTTAAAAGAAAGCCTGGAGATGGCCTTTAGTCCAACAAGCCTTGATAAATGGAAGCCTGTTAACCTTTCTTCACTCAGCCAAGGAATGCCTTGCATTTCTCAATAAAAGTCGAATGATCCCATTGATTATTCCGCGGTTCTCTCAATAGGTTAGTGATTCCTGCAAGCTTCCACATAAGCCAAAGGCGCACACTTCCCCCAGAAGACGTGTTTGGTTTTAGAAAGAATCCGTTGAATTTACATCCTGATGACAAATCTTGAAGAAAATTCAAAATTCCTCCAGAAGCGACCTGTGAGAAGTCTTTCAAATCTTGAAGTCCCAAATCCAGCTAGTTCTCCAACCGGCGCGTGCCTTGAATGGCACGCGTCACAATATTGTATCCTTTAAAAAGAGGGGGGGGGGGACATACGTGGAGAGTATACTTTTTTTGTCGGTTCTACTCTACTTTACTCAGTCTATCTTTCCAGCAGATGAGCGTAGCCTGTCGGAATAGTAACGGCACAAATCTGCCGGTGGGGTGAGAGGATTCTGCTGTGCGCGAGACCAAGCACCGCCTCCTCCCGTTGCGCCGCCAGAAGCATCGATGCACCCTTGTGTGTCTACCTCCGCCAGACGTACGCGTGTACAATTTGAGATGGGGAAAGAAATAGAGCCAGATGTTGACTGTATAACCTAGTATCGGCGGTTTACTCATTCATAGGCTATTTGTTATCAATTATTAATTTCCCAGAATACGTAAGTGCAGGCCATATTAGCCATAGAATGATAAAAATGATGAACATCATGCACACGGTAGACACACTGTAAATTCGCATTCCGGAAGAAACACACAAGCACACTGTACGCTAGGTTATTAGTGCCACATCATATACTTCAACAAGCCCTGTAAGTGGATGGAGGCTAATGAATTGAATGTCACGCAACATCAAACAGGGCTGTGTAGATCGGTTGGTTTTGTGCGGATTATCTATCATATAACACTGGAATCTGTTGTGTGGAGAACGGCTCACATAGGACTGCAGTTTATTAATTTAACCTTACAGTCCACCGGTTATCATGGTCGACTTTATACAGTCTCTATTGTCTGCGCCAGGCGTTGAACAGTATGTTGGGTACATTGGCCTCTCCATACTGGAACAGCGTGCGCACTGATTTCTGGAGGCAAAAGAGAGACATCTGGTGGACATTTGGGGTCTTGTTTTCCTTAGTGAATGCGCTTCTTCAGCAATAAGGCTCTCAGAGGTGTCAAGTAGGCCCAGTCATTTTATTTAGGAGATTACAGAATAACCCTCACGTTTGTTCATCGCAGAATTAGCTGTTTTTCTTGACTTTTAAAAGGCTCACAGTGTTGTATTTTATAGGATGCAGGGTGTTTGGGGTATTATGGATATTTCCAAATCTTAATTGTACCAAGTGCCCATTTTCTACACACCACCACAAGGAGACTTGATATGACATTGGCAATAAGTGATATTCAACAGAAGAGTTTAAAATGTAACGTTGTAAAGTATCATCAGACATCATCGTTTGAACTTACCTTTATGGGGCAGATTTCCATACAGACGAGTGTTTATTTCCACTCATTTATCTGGTCCCGCTTATGCTTCAGTCATATGGTATCCCAAAGTTGTTCCCTTTTTATGTATGCATCACATGGGATGCACATACACAATAGCCTACTTATGTTGTTGATAGTGTTATTCTCTACCTCCATATTAGGGCTGTTCAACAATTCAATTTAATGAAACTTCACCTGGTCCTTAGGTTAAATCGGGTGGGGAACCTAGTCTCGAGGGCAGTTTACGGCCCTTGAGGCCGTCTTATCCGGCCAGATTATAATGTAATGCAGTTTAATTTTAATGTTATGCAGTTTCACATGAAATATGACATGTTTTGTAAAGAAATCTTAGAAATTTCACTTGCAATACAATCAAGTTGTATTTTCAGAAGACCTAGTGAAGGTGTGGTCTGTTGTAAAGGTATCTGCCTTCAATATAGGCCTAGGCCTAAAGTGCAGGGGGAAATCCTGGTATGTGTTCATACATCCCTTGCAGGACTTTATAACATTTGAAGTGGCCCCTTGAGTGAAAATGGTTCCCCACCCTAGTTTAAATGATCAAATCCAAAATCTCCTTGCATAGGAGGTTACCCAGATTTTCCACCTAAGTATATCTCCCACTCCCAATCTCTTGAGGAGTTATATGATAAACCATTTCCCTATATGCCACTATTTAATGCAATGAATTACGCATGTTGTAATTTACCTCTGCTTGTCAAGCACTTTAATCAGCTGTGAAAGTGTTGCAACATACAGTAAGTAGGCTATCTTGACTTGACCATGGCAGCCTGACTTCTGTTGAGAATGCAGAACATAATGGAAATGAAAGCCATAGCACGGATTAATCCACCAAGCTTGATACACTGTCCAAAGCCAATGCATTAACCAAATCAAGCGAGTAGGACTCAGTAATTCTGAAGGTACATTAGTGCAGTAAAGGTACATTAGTGCAGGTGTTACCACCAAAGTGAAAGTCCATCTATTAGAACTTCCAAATGCCTGTAGTGTAGGGTTTCCACTCACATTGATTTGTTTGTCTGTCTGTCAGCAGGATAATTCAAAAAGTTATGCATGGATTTGGGTGAATTTTGAGTTGTTGGAAATGACAAAAGGAACAAGTGGTTAAATTTAGGTGGTGATCAGGATCATGATCCGTATCCAGGATTTAAAAAAAATATTCTTCATCCATGCAGGATAGGGTGAATTTTGACATTCCAGCTTCTAAATCCACTAAAACCAATCAGGAAGACTTGAAAAAATGAGGGTGCAACATAGAACATTTGACTATCAAACAGCTTAGGGCTGCACTCGGAGTGCATTTCTAGTTAATTTTATTGCCAATGTGCTGCTCTCCATCTAGGAGACAATTTAATTGTAATTTCCATTGTACAGTAGAAATATGAAAATGCTGTAGTCAGCAGGCCACACAGGCAGAGCTTAACAGCTGCCAGACTCAACCTGTCTAAATCCATAGCAACTGCAAAAAAGAACTGGTAGAATCTCCTCCATTAATCTGTTACCATAACAACGGCAGGAGCAGCCACCCAACCCCCGCCCGCCTCCCAACCGCGAGCATCAGCCCCTTCTCCATCCTGTACTGCACTGTGCACGGCCTCCCAGACAAATCCCCTTTGATTAATGCTGATGCACAGTTCTGAAGTGTGCTGCGCGGGGAGATCACTTTGACACATCAGTCACAGTGCTCTGCGGTGTGAAATCAACCCTGTAAACAGATGGAGGGAGGCAGGCAGGCAGGAAGGAAGTAGAGTATTGAAGGAGGAAAATCTTTTCAGGAAGGAAAGGAACCTCTTTTTTTTTTTTTTTTTAAAGAACCACTGTGCATCCTACAGGGTGAAGAAAGGCCCTGTTCAATAATTCTTCTGAACACAGCAGGTTTTGGAAATGGGAAAGAGATCAGACTCCACCAAACACCTAGTGCATTATTGTGAGTGTATTATTTTTTTTTTTTTTGCAAATAATCCAAATCCCCATTTCTTGATGCTAACCCAAAGAAGCATTGGCACAAAGAGAAAAACAAAACGCAAAAAAAGGGAATGCCTTTCTCTCTCTTTCGAGGCTCGTCTGCTCTCTCAGCTTGGTTCCAGGTTCCAAACAAGCCGTGCATGCTTTAAAAACACCCCATACATAATGTAGACATGAGCCTGCTGGAGGAGAGACTAGCCAGGCGTGTCGAGGTCCCTGGAGCATCTGGGCAACAAAAGACCTTGAGGTCACTGCAGAGGGCAGAGGGATTCCTGTACCAGAGCAGTGACACTACTGCAACAACAGTGTTGCCAGATTGCAATTGTTGAAATTGGGCGGAATTTAGCACATTTTGGCGGTTTTTGAGAACCTTTTGGGCGGAATTTGATCAGACACATCTGGCAACACTGACTGCAATTACATTAATATAGCTTTACAACTCCACTTAATTGCTTATAGAGGTACTGGTAACATCATTTTGTTGTATGTACTGTAGTACCTTGACACCTTGTTCCAATTGAAATGGCAGCATTTCTGTTAAAACAATGAAGTAGAACAAACCACACAAATGCGTTGTTAGCTCGCATGAGATTTGAATTCATATCACTTCGGTTAAGCTAAGAGCATGTTCTGGATAAGTTGTTCTGTTCCCTCCCCCCCAAAAAGGATTGTTTTCATTCAATAGCCAGAAACAGAATATAAAGATTCACGTTTAATGCCAGGCTCACATTTAATCTGAAAACGCCCCAAATATCAAATGTATACAAATGGTTTAGAGAGTGGAGATAGTGGTAGTAAATGCACTTGTACAAAATTTCCATGGAGTAAAACAAAAACCTACAGTGCGCTCTAGACATTTTTGAAGTTCTCTTCTTTTTTTAAAACAATTGGGCCCTCGCAGCTTTTCCATTCTTCATCTTCAATCTGAAATGTTTTCCATTTCTAATGTGGATTGCTTTTTTGATTTTCCTTTTTTTTTGCTACATCTGTCAATAGGAATGTCTACATGCTGGGAGAGGCTGGTTTAACCCATCAGTGCTTACAGAAAAAAAAAAAACATCTCACAGAAAACCTAAAGCACAACTAACCGAGAGAGCCTGTGTGTTCCTTAGAGCCGACAGCTGGTGTCGGGGGAACTTGGCAGAACGTAAACACTTCTGGAGACTTGACATAGCAGTGGGCCACATCTTACTTTAAAATCGTATTACCAGGCAACATCACAAACAGACTCCCCAAAAACGTCTGCCAATCAGCTGCGAAAAGAGAATTCTTTACTGCAGAGTTTAATACATCTTATTAAAAATCAGTTGTCATGACTATTCTACAATGAGTCAAATTATCTGATTAAAAGGGTAAACAGTGGTCCCACCTTCTTGTGCAAAAAATATTACACTGGCAGGAATTGACTCCCCCCAAATTACAAAAAAAAATCATTTAAAGAGGCAAAACAATTAAAAAGGAAAATAAAATAGCTGTACAGTACTTTTTAATAGACTCATAAACGCAAGATTCCTGGCTGATGTAGTTCTGCATGAGCCTCTGCAGGGGGAGCTCCAGCTTCCATTCTCAAAGTCCTGTGGCTCACCTTCATAGAAGCGGCTTTTCATCAAAATATTCTTTTTTTTTTTTCTTTCTTTCGTCCTTCCATCCATCCCTCCTCCTCCATATCTCATCTCATCTCTTTTGTTTTGTTTTGGCCTGATTCTCTCCACCCAAACCCCCAAAGTGAAATGTGGACATTGTGGTCGTTCGTTCTTGCCAAGCTTCCGTCACTGAGCGGCTAGTCCCGCTAGCCTGGCCGTCCAGTCCCGTCGTCCCATCCCATCCCATCCCGTCCCGTGCCCCTCTTCTCTGCTGCCACAAGGGGGAGTCTGTAGCGCTTGGGGAAGTGCTGCCTGCATCCCTGCTGGTGTGGCTGCCTGGGTCCCAGAGGGAGAGACAGGGAGGGAGGACGAGTAGCTGTGGAGTGCCTCTGGTCCACAGGCGGTGGGGAGTATGTGTGTGTGGCTGCGTGTGTGTGTGGCTGCGTGTGTGTGTGTGAGAAGGAGGTAGAGTTGGGAGGAGGAGGGTGTTTGTTTTGTGTGTGTGTGTGGGTGGGTTTGGGGGGGATCGTCAGGTAGGTCTCTGTTCAGTGGGCCGTGACACACTGTGGCAACGTGGGACACCAGAGCTCAGGATCGCTTGTGTGGGGTTTTTGTGTTTTTGTTTGTTTGCCAAAACGTCTTTATGAGCCGAGACGGGGTCGTTTCCGTGGCGCCTGCTCCTCCTCCTCTTCCTCGTCTTCCTCCTCCTCCTCCTCGTCTTCATCGTCAGGGTAATCCACCAGGCCCACCAAGCCAGTCTGAAGAGGCACCAGCAGACCAAACACAGTAAGTACACAGCAAGACTAACAGGTTGATCACACCAACACAAAACCAACACATATCAAACCAAGGGTCACCAACGTGGTGCCCGCAGGCGCCAGGTAGCCCTCCAGGAGCTTCTGAGGTGCCCTCTAAGGATGATAAATAATAGTGACGACCATGAGATTTTAGTCACAGTTGGTGTTTTTTTTTCATTTAAATATGAGATTATTTCCTTATGACCTATAAACAAATTATCATTCAAACACAGTATGATTTGGGAATGATGTCAAGACATCAGTAGAGGATTGGTAGTCCTCGGGTGGCCCTTGGTAGTCCTCGGGTAGCCCTCAGACCCAGAAAGGTTGGGGACTCCTGCACTAAACCTTCACAACGAAGTAGATAATGGAGAGAGAAAATAACTTTATTGCAACCCTCTTACATTTAGTGTACAAGTGAATTGGCATTTATTTTCCATGCACTGGAGAAAAACTGTCAAACAGGACTACTACATGAAAATATCAAGTGCATAGACTTCACAAGGAGTTCTACTCCATCCTCCACGGCTGCAGGGATAACAACCTCCCAAAATGTCTCACGTGAGCTCTGACAACATCACCTGCCCACTTTCCTCTTTATACACAAACCTGACTACAAACACAATTATTATACAATGCTTATTAAAAATTAATCATTATAAAAAATGGCGCGAAAATATAGCATGCCAAGTTGCCATTGGAGCTCTGAGGACCGCAAAACAAACTGTCTGCGTTGTTATAACATACTGGATGTGGTCAGCTCACTACAAAACAAGCTGCCTGCGTTATAAAAAAAATACTGGGATGTGGTCAGCTCACCTTGACGACGGGGGTGGCGGGGAGAGCAGCTGGCTTGGCGGAGGCCCCGTTGGGGGAGGTGGCGTTTGTGTTTGCGTTTGTATTGGCATTGGCATTAGCATTAGCGGCGGCAGCGTTAGCGGTGGCCGAGGTGGCGGGCTTGCTGTTGGCGGCGGCGCTAGCTCCGTTGGCACCTCCTGCAGAGTGAGAGAAGGTTAACTTAACGCTGCCAGATGAGGAGCTCCACTTCTCCCCGTCCTCACTGGCTTTAGCTGCAATGAGAGATCATAAAAAAGCAGCGGTAAGGTGAGGAACAGCTGTTCAACAGAGACACAGAAAGAGAGACAGGGATGGGCATAGATATGAACACTAGATACTGCTTTGACCACTCCCTTGTATTGGGAGGAATGGCTGAATTCAGGTCGCAGCCATATTGCTGCCATTGATTGGTGACGAGACAATACACACATTAACCTGTGCGTGGTGGTAACCGCTATAAGAAACATCATTATACAGGGCCTAAAACGGCAGGGCCTAGGGTTGGGCCACGGTGAAAGGCAGAGGACGGCACCAAGCGTTCATATCTGAGGGGTGGCATAAAGGCCAGATTAGACTTCAGCAACTGCGAGCGTGAAAAGTCGCGTGGGAGTGGCCACGAACCAATTTTGTATTCATGCATCTGCGAGCTCTGCGAGGTCCGAGGTCTCGCTGCCAGCCACATTTGAAATTGCGCGATTAGGCTACTTTCACTACATTGTAAGCACTGCGGTCATTATTAAGCAATGTTGCTTTCTATCCCGGTTAGCTAGGTATTTTCACACAAATTGCAAAGGCAATGCAGTGGTATCATTATTTGACATACCCAGTCTGTTTTCACGAGCAGAAAATGCAAGCATGTAAAGACAGTTGATTCTGCCGATGTGTGTTTACATTCGGTGGAGGAACGGTAGTAAAACCGCAGGCATTGTGCCACGAGTGTTCAACTGATGCATTGTTTGCTACTTAGCTTAGCTTCGTGTATTTACACACATTTACACACAAGGCATTAATAAAGTTTGCAGAATGCAGCTCTGCTCTCGCAAACTACTGGCATTGCGCTGCCACAAGAACAGAACAAGGAAGTAGCGAGACGACCAATCATAGTGCCTTTTTGTCTGCGTACTCCGCGTCCGTCCGACGGATAGTTAGAATTTTTTCGAGGCGCTAGACGACGGGCGCAGAGCCTCTGAGAGGGGGGCGTGGACTCGCATAGACAGAAAACGGACGGACGCAGATTCTATGCGAGCGAAGCATAAATCTAGCTTAAGCCTGATTATTTTCGACTTTCCAATCTCCTCGAGACTTGGTCTGACCAAGAGCATAACATTTAACATTGTCCAAACTGCATGGTTGACCCTCCTCCCTTGGTTTGCTACCGTTTGTTTGCTTCCCGACAAAGAGGGAGGAGTTCCGGATTTTTCTGGAGCTCAGAGACTATATTTGTATTGGTCCTGGTCTGACTAGGAGCAACACAGACTTTGTTGCGTCACTAGGAGGGCTCGGCCTGGCTAGGATGACATCTAGTGTTCATATCTGTCGGGGATGGCGTTTCAAGTTACCTTTCTTGGCCTCCATGAACTTTTCGTAGCTCTCGGGGTACTCTTCATCAGAGCGGCTCTTCTCTTCCGCAGCCTCGTCCTCATCATCCTCGTCTTCATTTAACCACATCTCCTCGTCGTCCTCAACGGGGCGAGCCTCGCGACGATACCTGCACACAGATAGACAAGAGCTTTCAGAGCTCTGGCACCTTAAGATAGCATTTTGGGCAAATTAATCCCAGTCTGAGCTCACACACATCCAATTTCTTTTTTTTCCGGGTGCAGGGTCAAAATGTAAAGTTCATGTAAGGCAAGGAAGCCTCGCACACCGATGAGCTCCCTTTAAATCATTCTTTTTTTTATTTATTTCCGTGATGTTTTGGGCTACCACTACATGACCATTTTGGCCACCCCATGATCTCAGGGATAGGCAAGTTAAGCATAGTTCAATTTTCCAATAAACAGAGACACTCCGCATAACTGTGCAAAATGCATAGCCATCTAATCATTTAATAGAGGTGCGTGTGTACATGTGTGAGATCTCAGTAAGTGAAGTTTAAAATGTGACTAGCCACAGGAAAGCTGGCCTCATTTAATGTGCATTGCCTGAGGACACCCTTCTGCTCAGCTTTACCGTTTTTCCAATAAGGTTTCTTCATGTCAATGTGCTGCTCACCTGCGGAAACGCTGCGTCTGTCGGTCCTTCTCCTGCTCATAGCGGCCCTTCAAACCCTTAAACGTTTGGACGTACTCGATGGATTCAAGTGCTTTGTAAAAGTTGTCCACGATGTGCGCGATGAGGGACTTGATGTCCTCCTTCATGGAGAAAAAAAAGAAAAAGGAAGTCACCAATCAGTTCAGTACAGTTATAACACCATAGTATATTTAGTTCGCCAATTATTATTATTAAAAAAAAATACATACCACTTTGATAAACTCGAAGAGTTCAATGATGGCAGAGTTTAAAAGGTTGTATCGCGTTCCATTGTCCAGCAGGGCGTTGATGACTGGCTCAAACAGATTCCCTTTGATGATGTAGCGGTTGTAATACTCATCTTTCAGCCCAATGATCCTCCTCATAAACCGTAGGGCACCTGTGGACACAAAGACAACCCCAGTTCAGTAATGGAGGAAAGAATCTTCCAGCTAAATACTGGAGACTGGAAGGCAACAGAACTTTGCATCTTGTTGCACCACAATGCAGCATCATGTACAGGGCAATTGGTGGACAGTGACAATGAGAGAGAATTTAATTGCAAGCACAAAATAATGGAAAAATGTATAAAAACATCCAACTCAAATGATCCTTTGCACAATTGAGGGTACACATTTAGATTTCAGAGAGGTGATTTGTCAGACATTAAACGGAGCTATGGATTTGTTTTCTCGCAGCAGTGCCTGTGTGTGTGTGTGTGTGTGTGTGTGTGCCTGTGTGTGTGTCTCTTGCGTGCTACTTACACAGTGCCAGGAAGGTGTGTTTGGAGTTCATGAGCACGAGGACCCTCCTGAGCAGGTCCGTGTTCATGATGTAGTTCTTCATGTGGTACGTGTGGTGCTCCACACAGAACGTCAACAGTTCCAGGATTAGGGCCAGCAGCTGCGCCGTCTGGAAATTATCTGGAACCAACACAGACAATTACAATCAAAAACTCATGCATGGAGACGACGACACAAAACACACGTAAAACTCATCAACTCATGATGATTGTCATCATCAATTAATGATGACAATGATGACAATGACAATTACAATAAAAAAACCTCATGCATGGGGGGGGAGGAGACAGAAAAAAACAACAACACACAAGACAAAACATTAAAATGAATGCTGGCACACAATTACAGTCAGGAGGGAAAGACAACACACAAGACAAACTATTTAAATGAATGATGGCACAGGGACAATTACAATCAAAAACTGATCCATGAGGCAAACAGGACAACATTTTCAAATGAATGCCTGTAGCATCCCACTGTCTTTCATGAACTTACCAGGACACACTCGGTTGATTTTGACTGATGATGACTCTTCCTGCATGTCTGCTGGGCAAAAGAGGGAAAATTATTAAAAGCAAGCTACAGGCACACATTGAAAGCTGTTGACAACACTCAAGTTCCATTTTGTTTGTTTATTTTAAAACTTTATTCTTGCCCATAGACATAGGTCTATAGCATCATGGTAAAAAAAACAATTTTCCTAAACGAAAAGAAAATCAGACAAAAAGAAACTGAATGACACACTGAGGTTTGCCTTTAAATATTGACGCACAAGGACAAACAGAACATAGATATGCCATGTCAGACTAGCCTAAGAAAACAACCTGCCAAAGTGGCTATTGGAACTGGAACTATTAAAAGCCACAGCCAAGTTTTACCCGTTTTTGGCTTGCTGGCAGATGCCAGCGTCGAGCCCTGATCCTCACCTCCGGAGTCTCCGTCGTCCCCATCATCTGCCGTGTTGGCCAGCAGTGGAGCCGTGAGCACCTGCATGCAGTACTTGTAGAAGAAGCTGAGGAACTCCGTCTTCTCCGTTTTCTGTGGGGGCAATTACAATAGAATTACAACATGAAAAGGTGAAGACAAGAGGACAATGCAAGGATCAGACTACAGCTTAACATCAAACAACAAACAATATTTTAATAAGCCTGCAATGTCATTTTAGTCTGGATGACTGATACAGCAAACACTAACTGTACGCACACATTACAAGTGTCAAGAGCAGCAGAACCACAGTAATTGATGTTGAAGAGCATTTGGTGGGCCCGGCTGTTGCTTAAATGGTTGGGGCATTGACCGTTGGATTGGATACCTGCCCCACGCGCTCACACTCACTTACTGTCACCATCTCACACTATCCTAAATAAAAGGCATACAAGCCCCTAAAAATATGAAGGGTTTCTTTGCAAAAAGGTGTATCCACCATTTTTGCCTTTCGTATTTTATTATTGGAAATTACTGTTCAGGTGCCATCACATGTGTGAGAGTTCTTGACATTCAAATATTTTGGGAACAGGCTTTTTAAACCTATATAAAATGTATTTTGTAATGCAATGCAATGGAACGGCCAATAAAAAAATGAGGAAAAGTGCTTGATGGATGGCAGATTTTTCATTGTCAGGAGATATTTTGTGGTTTGAGCATCAGGAGAGAAATTTCATTTCAGTTAATTTTATAATAATGAGACATATGGTTTGGCAGCAGCCAATCAGAATATCTAAATGCCACAAAACACAACATTCCTGATCGAACATGAAAATGTTTTCAAGTCATCGTCCATTTTGATGGCCTTGGCTGTGGCTCAAGCATCTAAGGCACAGTAGTGCTGCGCCAGGGGACCCAGGTTTTTATTCAGGCCCAAGATCACCCCACCCCCAACCACAAACTCACTTCCCGTCACCATCTCACGCAGGCCGTTTCCCAATGTCTCGTGTGTGTCCTTCGAAGTGTGTCAGTCTTCGTAATCACACCCAGTGATTTGATACTCTTTGGTGAACTCTGCGGATTATCCAATCACTGGGCGTGACTAATAAGGCCGACACACTACCAAGGCTCATACACTCGACACTGGGAAATAGTGACAGTCCCATCAAATGAAGACATAAAAGCCCCTAGAACAAAAAAAATATATACATATGTTTTTGCTGGCTGTCTGTACAGTCCAGCAGGGCTGTTTGTAGTGGGCTTTTTGCCGTGACAGGAGGTGTACGTACAGTAAGAGTTGCCCATGGCCTTACATTGGTGGGGGCCAGCATGTTCTCTGGGTCAATGAGCGTCCTGAGCAGCCCCATGAGCTGCACGGCTCCGCCCAGCTCTGGGTCCGAGTCGCAGATCATCTGCTTGATGACCACGTTGATCAGCAGCACGTCCTGCATGGGGGAGAAAAAAACAGATGAAGGAGTAGGTTAAAGCCTGCACATCCAAAAACATCGGACCTGGGAGCAGGACAGCCACATGACAAGATGAAGGAGTAGGTCAAGACCGTCTGAGGTCAAAACGCTGTGTTGATTAAGTCGGTGAGCAGCAACAGTGCGCAGATTTTTTTGTCTTTTACGCATCTTTGTTTGTTCCAGCACCTGTTTTACAGGATGAACGCACATTGCTCACACTACTTTTGGAGTAGGTTAAAGCCTGTTCATCCAAAAATTTCTGACCTGGGAACAGGACAACAAAATGACGAGATAAAAAATTAAAAAGAGTCTGAAGGAGGATTTTCACCCGAAACGTTACACGAAAAATAAAAAAGTGGGAGCAAGAAAACCCTGGTTGAAGTGGACATGTTACATGGAAAAACAGAGGTGGGCAAGAAACTCTGGTCATCACCAGAGCAACAATAGCTGTAATGTTAAAAACACAACAAATCACCACAGCAACAATTTGTGCTTGAAGATCACGTTGTTCAGCGGAACGTTCTACATGGCAGAGGAGTGGAGACACTTGATCATCAAAAGAGTAAAAGTATGCACATCCCACCTCACTGAGGCCAGGTGACTGTGTAACAAAGGGGGTCCCCGGCCCAAGAAAAGCTTGAGATCCCCTGACATGGAGGATTGAAGATAAAGCACAATATGACTTTTACCATGATTATAACAAAGAATCAACAGAGAGAAGAAGTCAACTTACTGCAACTCAGATAGATGGGTTAAACCTTCTATAGGAGTTGCAGTTAAGTGAGCTTCTAATATCCCTGTTGATTATTGGTTATAATCATGGCAAAAGTCATATTGTGCTTTATCTTCAATCCTCCATGTCAGGGGATCTCAAACTTTTCGTGGGCCGGGGACCCCCTTTGTTTTCTTCACAGTATGGCAAGGGGAAACAGAGATAGAGAAGACACTTAAGTCCCCATGATGTGCACTTGATTAAAAAAAGAGTCAAAGTGTAAAATTGGTCAAAATTGTTTAAGTCAATTTGTACTTGATCATCAATTCTCTATGCAACACAGAGGATTGAAATTGCATTTCACCAAATCACCGAAGCAACAATTTGTGTAAGGTCAACAGGAACAAAGTAGAACTTGATCTTAAAAATGCTTGGGAAAATAACAGTTACTATATGACAAACCTGTGCATCAGGTTTAACCTTCCAGCGCCTGACAATCTAGAGACACAAATAACACAAAAGGCCCATAAGAATCATATTTTACACTCTCTCTCACACACACACACAGGTAGGTTAAGAAGATACTTACATCATCTGCCTGTTGGGGTTCCTGCATGACAAACTCACGCACCATGGAGGGGCTGAACTCCACCAGGTAGGACAGGATGTCTGTGGCAGCAGCGCGCACCTGAAGGTCATCCATGGCCTGAACACAAAACACAAAATCAGTCCAAATTTTTTATATAGCACATTATCAAACAAAACGACCATTCAATATGCTTGAGAGTAGAGAAAGGGAAAATAGGAGGAAAAAAAAGATTGTGTTATAAATAGTAGATAACTACCTAAAGAACCACCAAAGGTAGATGAAAATAAAGCTGTTTTTAATTTCTTTTCAAAACAAGATACACAGCACAATTAACCCCATGATCAGAATCTTTTACATTCCATTACACTTAGCTGATGCTTTCATCCAAAGCAACAAACAGTTATTTACAGGGTATTGGTTACAGTCCCTGGACCAGTGTGGGGTTGGGTGCCTGGCTCAAGGGCACTTCAGTCATGGATGGAAGTGTACTGTAGGGAGATGGCTGGGATTCAAATCCGCAACCGTCTGATATTAAGACCATCTTCCTAACCATTAGGCCAGGGCTGCCCACCACCACCAATGAACGCCACCATCAGTCTCAGTACCAAAATCAGCACACCAACAGACTTTTACTACGAAAATCATTACATCCCAACGGGCATTTAGAACTACAATATATTTTATAGACAAAGTCTTAAAGGTTGAAAATAGCATAGATGCCTTGTGTAACCAATGCAAAGGCTTCCTTACTAGATCACATGTTTTGATGTTAACATACCATCACAATTTCCAGTGCTGGTAGAATCCCCAGATTTGCCAAGGTCTTGAAAAATGCGTCTCTATTCTGAGGCTGTAACGTTTGGGAAAACGCACAGAACTCTTTGAAGAAGTTCACCTGTTAGAGGAGAGAGACATGCAAGAACAGCTCACAATACCATTTACAGTTATGTGACAAACGTATTTACTTAATAACAAAGCTAAGCACAAAATAATAAATTAATTTTCTCCGGTCATTCAAACAATACCAATTCTCTTCGCTTGCTGTCTTCTGTAGCCTCATCCGTCAGTTGGGCAAACACTTCTGTCAGGAGTTTCTCATTTTCCTGTTTTCAAGAGAAAATGAGGTAGCTAGTCAGTTCGGTACATCCTGCTACACGGTTGATCCCGAGCTGGCATACATTGAATCATCAACCAAGCTGTCAGGATCAAAGGAGGAAAAAAAAGGGACAAGACAGAAGGTATACCACGACATTTTAAACAAAGAAACAGGAAATACTTTTAGTTGGCACACTAGGTACAAAGACTATTTCATGAACACTCAAGAGAAAGTAGCCACATTTTTTCCAAGACATTTATCCATCACATATTCAGTTGTAACTTCAAGTCAATACAGCAATCATTCAACAAAAGAGCCAGACTTTAATGACACTTTAAATAAAAGCTCAGCAATGGGCAAATGCAACAACAGTTATCTTGGGAATCACAGTGAGGTTTTTGAAGACAACACAATGAAGATGTTTTCTTTCAATGTCCTCTGAACATTAAATAATGCTGCTCCAGGGTATACAGCACATCAGTAGACCACCATATCCACACCACACTTTACATGAAAAGGCATAACAAAAAAAACATTTGGCATGAATAAACACAAAACAATGACATGTTAGGATAACTTGAATGGGTACAGCATTTTTTACAATGCACGCTCGCTAACATACCTGCAACATGCTAACAATCTCCACCTTGTTGAAGAATATGAAAGAGGTGAGGGTGGAGAGGAAGTTCTCCTCGAAGACGGACGGAGTGGGCAGGATGATGTCCTGGATGTACTGCACGCGATACGTCTGGTGGATCTTCTGCCGCAGCTCCGAGTCCGTGATGGGCACCACCTCCTTGAACTTGGCCGTCTTGGTGAGGAACTCGCGGTGGCGTTTGGGCTGCACGAGCGCCGGGTCGTACTCCAGGCAGCCCACAACGTCCATGATGCAGTCGTCGGAGAACATCACCTCGAACAGCGCTGCCTTGTTGAGGAACAGCACCCCGCGCACAATCTCATAGAGATGATGGAGGCCCTCGAGATCCTCCAGGTCCTCGCAGGTCCTGAAGAGCTGCAGCAGCTTCTTGATGTAGCCCTCGCTCATCAGCGCCAGCGCCAGCTTCTCGCGCCGGATGGGCGAGGATAGCACGGACGTCACGAGGTCTGCGATCTCCTCGAGGCGCGCCAGCTCGCACGGCGGCAGCTCCACCAGGTGGCTGGTCTCGGGCAGCTCGTCCACACGCTCCTCCTCCGACTCGTCCATGGGATCTTGCGTGATCTCCACTGTCGGGTCCTTGCCCTGCTCCTGAGGAGGAAGAGGTGGGGGTGGGGATGGGGAGTCACGTAATGGGAGAAATGTTAGGAATGGTTTTCAATGTACAGCTTGATTTTTGAGCACATTTCAGCTGGTGGGTGCATTAGCGATGACCCATAGGTCGCCAATCAGGGGGAAAAAATCCTGTACGCTAACCAGGTACATCAGGTTAGCTTTTTTATGAAGTTCTAAGACCAAAACATTTGAATTATATAAAGCGAAATGGTGAGTGTGTGGGATTATAAAGGAATGGTTTTCAAAACAAACAAAAAGTAACAGGATGGCATGTTAAATACAGGTTGTCTGAAGATTCTCATTCATTCAGACACTACGGAGATAAATACCATCCGATTCCCAAATCGAAATTTAGAACTCGAGAAGTGCCAGTTAAGACAAAATATTTACAAGTTCCAAAAAAAAGTCTAGTTGCCTTCAACTAAACTATTTTGACTTAAGACATTTAGAAGGTAAAAAAAAAACCCACAGGTTACGAGTCGCTACCCCCAGCCCAATTCAACCACTCAAAAGCTCAGTAGCTTCCTCGAAAATGTAATTAAGGGTTAGTACAGAAAGGCCCCAGCTAATCTATTCCAGAGATGTTGTTGATAAAAAGAAAACCCAGCAGTGCCATATAGGGCTTAGGTAGACGGGTAGTGGTGTATTTCACGTCAAATGACAAGATGAATGAATTGGCAGTCAGTTGTTTACATAAGTTTGGTGGACTGTTCAGGTGACCTACACACGAGCTGTTTGACAATCCTGTCTAGTTAATAAGTTCCCTTTCATGGGCCCAGCAAAGACTCATAACAACAACAAAACATCTGAATCATAATGTTTCTAGGAAAAGTCAATACCTGACAGATTTTTTCCCAGATTTCATCGCAACCAGCTTTCTCCTGAAAACTCAGTGCAAGCTCGTAGTTTTCAGCTTCTGACCAGACAATCAAGGTGTCCTATGGGGAAGAGAAAGGAAAACCAAGAGGCGTCATGCTAGTGTCCAAGCTTTATGGCCATGCCTCAAAGTAAGTTAACAGCCAATGCCATTGTTCTTCCAGATTACTGTACTTAACTACAATGCATTGATTTACAGACTCCTACAAAGATAAGGTGAAACCAGAAGAGACACAAAAAAACAAATACTCTTGCAAATAAATGGAATTACTAAAATGGAACACATTCTAAATAAAAAAATCATCCATATAACATTTTGGTTCGACTCACTTGTTGTTTCTGATATGCCGTGTTAGGACTGATTTTGGACTCGAGGAGAAGTGACCCTGCAAGAACAGGAAAGAAAATGTGTGATGTTAGTGTCGGGGGTGGGGGAGACGGACATTGCCTTCACTGTTGGCAGGGCTTACAAATTACAATGTTTGATAAATACAATAGTCTGGACACAGGCGCCACATGACTGTTTAAGACAGTATCTATAATCTGAACGAAATAATCTGCTGATCTTGCTATTGTGCTTGCCAATTTGTCAAAATGCATACATTAAAACGCTTATATGGGTGATTTCATAGCAGCTCTTGCACTTTAAAGGAGGCTGTGTTTACACTCTGGATGGCATCAGCTAATCAGAGCTCAATCGGATCTCGTCTGGTGCTTGCTGCTAGTAAACCAAGTTGAGTTAACTTTGAGATAGTGGTCAATCGTCTAATAGAAGAGCCTGGAACCCTCATTTTTCTGAACTAAATGACACCTGTGGGCATGGACGTAATTTTAGGGGGTGATGGTGGGAACGTGTCAATAACACTTTTCAGATAAACCTAGCTTGTCCCCACCACTTTTTCACGAATATAATGCAAAAACAGCATACCCGGACAATTTGCCTTTGAAATGTCCCTACCACTTTTCGAGCCAAACCTACACCTTTGCCTGTGGGTATGTCTATTAGTAGGTCAACCATCTTCATGGAATACCCCCTGTATTTGTGAAACCAAATATCAACATGTCCATATCACTGAGGATTACCTGGATGCAGTGAACTAATAAACTAACAACACATCAAACACTTAAGACTTCGATTGGGCACTGAAGTCAGTACATTGGACTAACAAAGACTTCAGCTTAGATGTTGATGTAATCAAAACATTACCTACGACTACTGCCAGCCTATCAACACTACATACCGTGTGCTGCAGTGCAATACAAACATCAGCTTGCACAATGCCACCGCTGAAACTAGTCACTGGGGGGGCCATAGCATTTCTCCCAAACTTAAACATGCAAACAGAAGGGGCCTAAAACCACGTAAATAATTAAGGCCCTGTATGATTTAATGCCATTGCCATTGTAAATCGTTCAGGGCTTTCGAGCCAATTGCTCAGTAAGGACAAAGTTCCTGTAAGTTAGGAGTTAACATTGCCCTGACAGTTAGCTATTACTAGCCACTTGATTAGCAAAGTTACTGTGAATACGACGACTGTACACTCCATAGAAGGTTATTACATCAACACTTTTTTTTAGTGATGAGGTAGTTAGCGATGGTTATGAAGGCATGTGTGGGTGCTGCTATCTTTGTGTACATCAGTTGACTCTAAGGATAACAATGAGAGCACATCTTATCTCCATGCAAGGCAAACTTTGGGGGTTGCTAGCCCAGTTTTTGCATAGACACAATTAAGTAACGTGTATGGTTATGAGCCTTTACAACTTTCATAATCAGATACTTCGCTGATGTCCAATCAGTTTGCAACGCTACAATGGGCGAGAGAAAAGCTAGTGCTACCTTTCCAAATGGCTAACATTGTGAACAAGGTCTACGTGGAGGACATGGGCCAAACTGACCAAAAAGTTCAGCGACGATTTATTTTGCGGCCTACAGGCCAACGGCTTGACTGATAAATAAAGCAAGCGGTTGCCACCAGCTTCAACTAAACTACAAAAGCTGATGGACTCGTGTGTCCTGGCATTGGAGATTTTAGCCACACGACAACACTAACATCTTGTTAAAGAACAGTCCGGAGCGGAGCTCGAGAGAAAATGTAAGCGCCGCGAGCTCGCTTGGCTAGCTAGCCGACAAGCAAAGGCTACTCACCATCAGACTCGGCCCGAACCAACAAACATAGCCCCTCAAGTCGTTCGACATAAGTAGACGAAACATGTCCAGTTCCTCTGTCATCCCACTGCCGGTCTTCGTTCAGCGTGTAGACTTTTACACGCCGCCGAGTATCCGACATCGTTTTCTTGAGCTCAGATAGCTTCACCCTAATTTCAATTTTTCGTATGTCTCAACCCAACGCCTCAAACTTTACTACTACCCGCATGTTCTAGCCACGCCTCCGACAAATAGCTAAAATACACATATATGAACTTCATAAATGGCTTAAAATGATAAAAACTATTTTTCGCACGTAAGGCCTAATATCTATAACTGCACTCTAACAAACACAACAACTAGCTATGTCTGCCGTTCTTCTATCCGCCATGGACCGCCATCTTGTAATCGGATCTTGTGTCTTTTTCTTCCCCAACGTCAATCAAAACGTTCACCGCCGCGGGGTCTCCTCTAAGGGGCTACGGAAGCCGAAAGTTATAAACCAAACGCCACATTTTCATGAAAATAACCCATATTTCTGTGACAATAACCACCTCCGATTTGAGGCATGATGGACATTAATTGTGTAGACCAGGGGTGGGGAACCTATGTCTCCCGGCCCCCGATATAATTTTAATGGTATGCAGCTTCACATGAAATATGACATATATTTTGTAAAAGCATCTTAGAAATTACATTTGCAGTACAATTAAGTCAGGGGAACTAGAGACGGGTGGGTGGCTGCCTACAATATAGTAGTGGGGTCGTAATTGGCTCAGTCATTTCAAATTGGTGTTAAAGTTTGGTTTTCACTTCCAAGTTGAAGTTTAGGGTCTATAGAACAATTTGAGTTCGAGTGTCAAACACATAGATAACAAAATGGCCTGCGGGGGGCGCTCTAAAATATATAAACGGCTATAACTTTTGATTAGTTAAACCAAATTTAACACATGAGGTATGTATGGATTCAGCATTAAGAGGAGAAACTGTTGGGCTAAATAGTTGGTTACCAGATTAAAGACACACTATGTAATAAACACACTTTTAGCCAATGGACAGCTAAATCCGGGCTTTTTTAAGATAAAGGGTGGACATGCCCTCAAAGTTGCAATGAAACATCATTTATTGTTACAAGTTATTGTAAATAAAGTCTGGGTTATCACTTCATTTGATTTGTTCAGAATATCCCTGAAGCACACAGATACTTAGGATACCTATACACAAATATGGCTGCATAAAGCCTATGCGATATTTAGCACCCAACTTGCAACTTTGAGTTTATGAATTTAGGATAATTTATTTCAAGCCATCATTTTATTCATAACTTAAATACTTTATATCTGGAAGAAAGTAAATCAATAATAATAATAATAATAATAATAATAATAATAATAATAATAATAATAATAATAATAATAATAATAATAATAATAATAGTAGGCCTAATAGTAATGATGATGACAATAATGATGATGATGATAAATACTATGGGGAACATCATTTTTTCCTGCATTCAAAAAGCAAACAGAAGACCATAGGGCTAACATTTATTCCAATACTCCACTCTACAATAACTATGACAGAGAACAGATGCAAAAACAGTCAGTGGTCAGTCTTAGAAATTGCATGTGCACTTACACAGATGTGTGCACTTTAACTCTGCCTTCATGCACTTGCACCAAGATCTGGTAGGTCTATTTGTACAAGTACTAGTACAGCTGCACTTCACCTCTAGTTGGAATGCATATTTGGCAACTGCATCTTTGGTAGTGCAGTCCAAATCTGGGAACTGTTCATTTGCTACCAGATTGGCAGGCATTTCAGGCAATTTCTTGCATTTTTCGCTGGCCTACCCCCTTTCATTTGTTCACCAGACATTTTTTTCTCTCTGTTTTCCCCCTCATTGAAATGAATGGTAGAATGGTCAAGATGATGATGTCACAAACTGTGGCAGTTAGAGTGAGAGGTGACCTGTCCTGGGGTTTTTAACTAGGTATCAGTGGTGGACAGTAACGAAGTAAATGTAATTCGTTACTGTACTTAAGTAACATTTCCATACTTTCATACTTTACTCAAGTATTTTTATTTGGTAAGACTTTATACTTTTACTTCACTACATTTCAAAGCGAAATTTAGTACTTTCACTCCGTTACATTTACAGAAACACTCGTTCCTTACTCGTTCCTTTTTTTTAAAAGGCGATACACGGCAGGTGAATTAATTCATTTTTAATGCCCTGGTCAAATGAAATCTGAGATTTCACGCTTGTGTGAAGAAAGTGAAACTGAATCCGATTGGCAGACTCAGAGATTCGGCATTGTGATTGGTTGTAATGTGTCACGTGACAACAAGCTCTAGGCCTACAGAATTAGTTTCAGAAGGAAAGCGAGCAGAGCAAGACCAGACACTGATGTGTCCACTGTTGCGCCTTGCGAGACGAATTGAAATATGAAGAAACGGTACTTTGTAGTAACACGCGGAAAGCACAGCAAAACAATAAAGCAGGCGACAATAACGTTGTTAGAGTGTAGCGTCGTATTCGTTGTGTGAGGGGGAGAGGTTTAGCTCGTAGGCTGCACTCGCCTGAAAAAGAGGACATGTGTCAGATAGGTTTCGCGTTTGAACTGAATAATCAGCGAATTGATACTTAATGTTGGCCCTACTGCTTATTTGACTTACTGTGCTATATCTGTGTTATGTCTTACAATAGAGTCACATAATTGCCGCTTTTGTAGCGTGTTGATTTCTTGAGTCGAGTACACAGGATGCCTAAACATGCTGCTTATTCCAAACCATCAGGTCCAGGCGCACAAACGTGATAGCATTCTTTCCCCTCAATACGTTGCAGTATTTTCTGAAGTAGTTTGGGATATCAATTACTTGTCTAATAGACTCCCCTGTCACCAAAAAAATGATTTGCTTCAACTTTATGGAAAAGAGGCTTGTGTAAAGGGTTTGTATCTTTACATGAGGATTGCCATGCCCACCATATGTTGCAAAGTGAGGCTACATGCAACATGTCCTTGCAACATGTATCCTTTCCCTTAAGTCAGGTCAGTAGGCTACAGTGGGTATGAAAAGCACTGGCAATACCACCAAAGTGAGGTTGTAAAAAACAAGAGTAAGAACGTTTTTTTAAAAAAGAGAAAAAAAGTGGACTTTGGCTAAATATTGGCCCAGTGATGTGCACAAGCACAAAAGGCTTTTTCATGATCAGACAGATAAGTGTTCCAATTAAGTTGTATCAAGTAGGCTATTGCAAATCATTGGCATCTAGCAAATAGAGACCATTACAAGTATATGAAGATGTTCCTATCTTTAAAGGTAGCTTAGAATCGCAAGAAGTCTGTTTGTCCATACATAGGCCTAAGCCAACCTTAACATAACCAAACACTACATAATAATAATAATAATAATAATAATAATAATAAGAAGAAGAAGAAGAAGAAGAAGAAGAAGAAGAAGAAGAAGAAGAAGAAGAGGTCTACCAAAACCATAATTATAACAAAAATTAAACATAAAGTACTTTATTGGCTACTACTCTAACTCCTTGCTGTCACAAATAAGTAGGCCTATACTGGACTGTAGGCCTACGGCTGGGGTGGGGGTATTGTAGTAGTTGTTCTAATAGGCATATAATACATTTCAGCCTAATCATTCTTAATATTAAAGACCCTTTCATGTGTTATTTTGGGCATGTTAGGGTCAGTAGTAAATGGTTAGAGAGGTGAAAATGAACTTCTGATGCTATAACATCCATGGACTTTCTCCACAGTGTTTCTGAGGCCTGTTATGGCCTAGTTCTAACATGTTGGTATAGCCTATATGCAAATCAGGGGATATTTAATTAGATATGACCAAACTAGGCCTACAACACTTAAATATTACAATTGCACCAAAGGCTTCATTTTTAAGTTTTTACTTTTTACTTTTAGTACTTAGCCTAAGTATTTTTGACGGCAGATACTTTTGTACTTCTACTCAAGTAAAAAAGTGAGGTGAATACTTTCACTTTTACTTGAGTAGTTTTCAATGCAAGGTAACTGTACTTTTACTCAAGTACATAACTGGTGTACTTCGTCCACCACTGCTAGGTATCAACTAGGTAGGCCTAAAGGCATTGTCAGAGAGGTCTTGGCTCTGAATACAAACTTTGTGAAGATCATAAGCCAACTCTTAAAAATGTTTCAAAGACAGCAGTTTTAAAATCCCTATGATGTGACCCCATTCACTTACAAAAAAATGTGTGAACAGCTCAGCGCATAGGCCTGATGGTGCATTCATGTGGTCTTCCGAAGTAGATATTGTCTAGTTGCGAAGTGGTATTTACAAGTGCGTTGCGTTCATGTGCTTTTTTGATGTTGTTTACAAATTAAAGATGGCGAACCAGATTGAGACTTTTTACTACAACGATTATAGACTGTTGTTCATCAGCTACAGCAAGCAAATGAATTAGGAAGTTAAAGGTAAAAATGCTGTATATTTTCTGACACGGTCATTTACCATGACTGTCTAAACATACTGAATGCCTGTTTTTGAGTATTTCAACTTAGCGGTTGCCATGGTGAGAGTAGAGCCAGCTGTTGGGTGCGTCATCATCTCGTAAACTCGTTTCTTAAAATTTGGAAGTTGTCCAGTGGTAAATACCAGAAGCGGTGGCGTTCATATGTGCTTCGAATGTCGGCGTTTGGTATTTACGATAATTACGAGACCACATGAACGCATTATGAATATGTCAATTTTTTGACTGAACCATTTGGCTTAGAAAAGTGATCTCAGCTTTGACATGAAGAGCAGGGTTCTGCCATTTGTGTGTCAATATCATCTGACAACTTGCAAAACTTTTGGCGATATGACAGCATAAAATTAAGGCTGCACATATTATTCAGCTATTGAGTGCGTATACATGCAGTTCATTATCCCGAATATGATCGGGATATTAAGTATCCTGAATTTGCGTTTTCGCATATAAACACTTCAGTATCCCGAATAAGCCCTTATTCGGGATACTGAGAAATCGGGATATGCTAGGTGGAGTTCTCCGAAAGAAGCCGGGATACTGACGCATGTATACACCTTATCCCGAATACAGGGGCTTCCCATGGAACGCTGTTGCTGGTATCCAGGCTACACGCATTTGAAGAGAATTCTATAACGGCCAAGAATGTAGACTGGGATATAACGTTCTGTGCGCATATAATCACATTATCCTGAATATGATCATAACCGGGATATGCCTCATATTCGGGATACTGAACTGCATGTAAACGCACTCATTGACTGCCAAACTGTCACCTTTAGAATCTGCATTCATACACACACACATGCAGCCTTGTAGAACTTTAGACCTCTGCTGTCACCTGGGCAACCGTGGTCTGTCAGAGGGTTGCAGGTTCAAATCCCACCCTTACCTCTCCCTACCCACCCATTGCTGAAAGGCACCTGAAGCATCTCCATACACGCACGCACACACACACACACACACACACACACACACACACACACACACATCTCTCTCTCTCTCTCTCTCTCGCACAGAGAGACAAACACACAAACACAGACCTCTATCTCTTTCCCTCGTGCTTCTGTGTGTGTATACAACAGCTCTGTGTGTGTGTGCATAAGCCGCAAGCATACTAATACTATTAGTAATAGCATTGTCTCTCCGGAAATGCAGTCTAATTATTATTATTATTATTATTATTATTGATTTCCAGATATAACAGTTTTTTTGTGATTTTATGTGTGAATAGAATATGGCTTGATTGAAAAAAGTTGATACATGATCCTAAATTCATAAACTCAAAGTTGCAAGTTGGGTCCTAAATATCACATAGTCTTCATGCAGCCATATTTGCGTATAGGTATCCTAGGTATCTTTGTGCTTCAGGGATATTCTGAACAAATCAAGTAGAATGATATCCCAGGCTTCATTTACAATAACTTGTAACAATAAATGATGTTTCATTGCAACTTGGAGGGCATTTCCACCCTTTATCTTAAAAAAAACCCTGAATTTTGCTGTCCATGGGATAAAAGTGTGTTCATGACATAGTGTGTCTTTAATCCGGTTACCAAATACTTAGCTCACCAGCTCCTCCTCTTAATGCTGAATCCATGCATACCTCATATGTTAAATTTGGTCGAACTAATAAAAAGTTATAGCAGTTTATACATTTTAGAGCGCCCCCCGCAGGCCATTTTGTTATCTGTGTGTTTGACACTCGAACCCAAATTGTTCTATAGACCATAAACTTCAACTTGGAAGTGAAAACCAAACTTTAACACAAATTTGAAATGACTGAGAAAAATTGCACATGCCCACGACCCCACTATAGGCCTAAAGTGCAGGGGGAAATCCTGGTTTGTGTTCATAGTGGGGCCTTGGAGGAATTTGAAGTGGCTCCTGGAATGAAAAAGGTTCCCCACCTAGACACGAATAACCAACCATGTACCTTGGGGAAAAGCAATGTCTTTGCATCTGTATTGGTTAAAATACCCAATCTGCCCAAGTCAATATTAAGAATAAATGAATAAATGACCAATGATTGATTAGAATCAATCATGGGTTCAATCAGTCCTCAGTGTACATAGATGCTCAGTTATACATTTCATTGACATACTTTCTTTTTACATTGCTATCGCGATTTTGTGAATTCCAAAAAATTAACTTCCGTAAAAGCATACGAGCAAAGTTGCCTGGAAGCCTACACAGCGTCCCACCACTGTTGGACAGTATTGGGTACCAAAAGTGACTGAAAATGCAAACTGCCATAGATTCACAGGCTGATATTATACAAGACATTTAAAAGAATGTTCACACATTTATTTTTATTTACACGTGATTTCTTCATAATACAGACAGACATAGAAAAAACATGCACATGTAAAAAATGGTACATTTACATAATAGCCTATATGAGTCCGTTTACATCAGGAGGCACTAGGAGTATGGTTATTTCCTGTCCCCATACTGATGCTTTGTTTGTCATTCAGTGTTTTAACCACTGTTGCTGCAGGAGACAGAAGCACCTTGCGTGAGAGTCTCATTCTACCATCTGTTGGGTCACGTCCAAAGAATTTCACCTGTTAAGAAGAAAGCACACCTTATTTTCCAGACAACAGGTGAAAATACCAAAGTACATCAACTATGTAAATCAAACACTATTACTGTGTTGAAAACAACCTCAGAACCCATGACAAATCTCTAAAACACTTACTTGAATCTGCTGCCCAACTTCAAACCCAAGTGCAGTGGGATGCTTAATCTGGAATTTAATATACAATTTGTTACTTTTTTTAAAAATTTGCTACTTGACATGCAGTCTCTGTTATTGTACCTTCTCGCCTCTTACACAGATGTTCACTGACTTACCCTCTTGTGGTCCAACTGAGAATTGTGCAGCAGTACAGGAGTCATGTTAGGATAAAGCTTTACCATCACTCCGATATCCCTGTAGGAGACAAGGCGGCATGCCATCTTATTATAAACCTCCATTAATGAATCATATGACTGATTAAAAAAAAAAACAGAAAAAAAAAGATTTTATGAGGCAAGTAATGCATGTACCTTATTTCAGTGATGGTTGCTGTGTAAATAGCACCAAACTCAAGCTGGTGGTCTTGCTGTACACACACACACACACACACACACACACACACACACACACACACACACACACACACACACAAACATTTTTTTAAACCATTTCTCATACATGACAAATTAATTCCATAACAATAGAATTCAAACCACTTAATGTTAGATATGCCTTGAATACATATCAAGAGTTGACATAATCCATTTTGCCACTCACATCATCCTTAACCATCTCTGTTATGAAGTCCTGTGCCTCACTCATGGCTCCCGGTGTAGGTGCGAACACAGAGAAGGTCTCCTCATCCACCTGACTTATCGTCACACCTATTGGAAACAAAACACTTACAGTGAGTCCAATACGTATTTGATCCCTTGCTGATTTTGTTGGTTTGCCTACTAACAAAGACATGATCAGTCAATACATTTAATGATAATATGTATTTTAATATGTAGAGGCAGAATATCAAAAAGAAGATATAGAAATAAACTTCTGAGAATATATATTAATTTATTTCTATTTCACTGAGGGAAATAAGTATTTGATCCCCTGCCAACTGATAACAGTTCCGGTCCCACAGATCAGATAGGCACTTCCTATCAACTTGTCCTCTGAATTAAAGACTCATGTACATACTAGCATGCATAAAAGACACATTGAATCAGCAGAAGCAGAATCAGTCCACCATCAGTTCAGTGAATCATTCATACTGCAACCTCACCAACATGGGAAAGACCAAAGGATATCAGGGACAAGATTTTAGACCTGAACAAAGAGGAAATGGGCTACAAAGTCACAAGAAAGAGACTGGATATTAAAGACCCAACTATTGATGCATTTATTCCGAAATCTAAGGAATACAAAATGACCATCCATCAGCCTGTCTGGAGTTCTATACACGATTTGACCTTTTGTAAGGATTCAATAATCGTGAGAACAGAAAGAAAGCACCCTAGACCTGTACGGGATGAACTAGGCAATGATATCATTTTCTGGGACCAAAATCACTGAGAAAACAATTGGTAGCACTTAATGCCACAGAGGATTAAAATCCTGTAGTGCACACATGGTACCCCTGCTTCAGACGGAACCTGTGCACTCCAGCCTGAGGTTTGCCAATGAACATCAGACTGGTTTAGGATATGAAAAGGAGGTACTGTAGTCAGATGAAACCAAAATCAAGATGTTTGGCATTAACACAGTTCAATGTGTTTTGAGAAAGAGCCTATGATCCCAAGAACACCGTCCTCACCATCATGCATGAAAGTGGTATCATTATGGTTTGAGGGTGTTTGTTTGGCCAAGGCACAGGACAAACTTGACATTGTCAACGAATGGATGGAGGGAGACATGTAACGTGCAATCCTGAGTGCAAACGTCCTTCCCTCCACCACTATAATGAAGGTGGAACATTTTTGGATCTCCCAAAATGACAATAATATGCAACATACAGTCAAAGCGACGAAGGAGTGGCTCAAGAAGAAGCTTATTAAAGTCATGAAATGGCCTAGACAGTCTCCAAACATTAACCCTATAGTAATTCTATGGAGGGAACTGAACCTCCCATTTGCCAAACTACAGCCACAAACTATTTATGTTTTAGAGATAATGTGCAAAGGAAAGTTGTCAAAAATCAATTCTAATATATGCACAAACATTGTCAAGAACTAAAAGAAGCATCTGAATTCTGTGCTAGAGAACTAGGACTTTGCCACAAAGTACTTTGTCTTCTTTGGATATAGGGGTCAAATACTTATTTGCCTACATGAAATACAAATCAATTAAAATATATTCTTTAAAGTTATTATCTGGAATTTCTTTTTGATATTCTATCTCTCCATGTTAGAATACATATTATCATTACATTTAAAGACTGATCATGTCTTTATTAGTGTGGAAACTGGGAAAATCAGGAAGGGGTCAAATATATATTGGACTCACTGTATCTTTTAGATTAGTATTTCTCAACGGGGGTGCTACAGCCCCCCATAGGGCATTGGGGAGCCCTAGGGGGACGTTGAGAAGGATACGGCTGAGTAAGGGTGGGGCTTAGGTCCCATTGGGGGGCATTAGTCTATTTTATTTTTCAATACTAAGGGGGGCGTTGGCAGACTTATGATGAGGTCAAGGGGGCGTTGGGAGGCTTATGATGAGGTCAAAGGGGTGTTTGTTCAACAAATGAGGAGAACCACTGGTTTAGATATTAGTTATTTACTGTACCCCATGATACATAAGATAATTTCCTTTCAAACAGGATAAAAGTAGAAGGTAAACAACTCCCTCATGCTGTCCTCCTTTGCAAGTTTATTTGCAATGCTTCGGACTAGTGAACTTAAAGTTTTAACATTGATGACCCTTGGAATCTCGTACAACGCACCTGACCAAAGGAGGAGTGCAAGAAGAAGAAAAGTAACCTGTCTGAGCTTGGAGTCTGCGTAAATTGTAGCCACCAGGTCCCACAAAACGAGCTCTCTTCGAGACAGGTACACGGACGTTTTCTAAAGACATAAGGGCAGGCATACATTTCACAGTCAGGACAACAAACCACCACGTCTGTAAAAAACAAGAAAAAACAAGAGCATCCAAGTGATAAAGGTCTTACCAACCACAGGCCCATTCTCCTTTCTTGAGCTTCTCGGCTTGGCAATGGTCCGCTGCATGATGCCCAAGATCTCCTTTCTGGCAACTGGCAAAACAGGAAATCAGTTTCAGGAGAATGGTATACGGATCAATGACATTTTA
Organism: Engraulis encrasicolus; assembly: GCF_034702125.1. Lineage (NCBI taxonomy): Eukaryota > Metazoa > Chordata > Actinopteri > Clupeiformes > Engraulidae > Engraulis > Engraulis encrasicolus. The sequence continues at coordinate 19,413,413 of NC_085880.1, read as the reverse complement.
GAAGTAGCACACGTTGAGGTGGTGCAACAACAACTAATGCCACTATTGTATGGATTTTTTTGCGTGTTTGTTTGTTTTTAGAGGATTATCTAAGAAATATATTCATTGCAGTACATCGATAACCAATTAACTAATTAATTTATGGGCATTAGCTGTCATTGTACCACCTGATGTCTGAGCCCAAAAAAGTTGTTGACCCACAGGTAGCAGTAGCACAAAAACAACATTGTTTAACCCACCATCATGACGAAGTTATTTCCCAAGATTCAAAAGAAAAGATCATCATGTGTTAATTATTATTTATAATACTAGCTATTTATGATGAACAACTATAATTTACTTCATTTCTTTTCATTTTTAAGGTTCTGATCCAGTACATGCACTGGTGTGTTCAGTGGGGGTTCTCTTGTCATTTTAGATTTCCCAACACTTACCCGTGGCCTGCTGAATAGCTTCCATCACAATCTTCAGTGGCAGCCCAGGTATCTTGATATCCGCCTGAGACAGAGCCATAAGCATGTTAGTGCTATTACAGAACTCTGTTGTTCCAGAACATGTTGGAAAGTAAATAAACTACATTTGACAACAATTTGTGGTACTTGTACCTGTAGGGCATTGATGCCTTTACTTGTTCCTGCCATTTTGAAGTCCATATCACCATTGTAATCTTCTATTCCCTGTATTGATGGGGGGAAAAGGTAACTTGTGTGGTAACTTCAATGCTAAAACACTTGTTTTTTTAAGCATACAGTGAAATGGCTGTGTAATGTAGAAATAGGACACCATTTACTGTGCATCAAGGAAGCAAGTACATTCTATCTGCTTGTTACTGAAGCTTTAGTTAAGTTTAAGTTTAGATTCGCCTTTTATATTGCCTCAACATATAAACGGCTGCCTGTGTGACAATTAAATGAATTCATACCAGAAGATCTGTCAGCAGCCTATAATCCTGAATTTCAGATGGTTTCTCTGGATCCGGCTTGGAGATCAAGCCAATTGCCACACCAGCCACAGGCGATGATATTGGCACACCTAGAAAACAATGAATACACATATTGATTGATGCAGCTCTAGATAACATCCCCTGCCGTGTTTGAGTCATACAGCTCCTTTAGTGCATACCAGCATCCATTAGTGCCAAACTGCCTCCACACGCGGATGCCATCGATGAAGAGCCTGGAGAACAACATAGAGAAGTCAGTGAAGGCAAAACATATTTCTTAGAATATACAGGTCCTTCTAAAAAAAATAGCATATTGTGCTTTAAGTTTTTTTTCTCCATAATGTAATGACAAAAATAAAACTTTCATATATTTTAGATTCATTGCACACCAACTGAAATATTTCAGGTCTTGTATTGTTTTAATACTGATGATTTTGGCATACAGCTCATGAAAACCCAAAATTCCTATCTCAAAAAAATAGCATATCATGAAAAGGTTCTCTAGACGAGCTATTAACCTAATCATCTGAATCAACAAATTAACTCTGAAGACCGGTAAAAGTTTCCTAAGGCTTTAAAAAGTCCCAGCCTGGTTCATTACTCAAAACCACAGTCATGGGTTAGACTGCCAACCTGACTACGTTTAACATTGAAGTCAATGGCAGTGGCATTGCATGAGAGTTATGGAAGCCCAGATATCCTTGAGGCTTAGCTGTCAGCTGTTTTTTGTTGTGTTCCCTCTTCATTATACCCCATACATTTCCATACCACGTTTTGGTGCTTTGGTGGTTATGGACATTCTAATTAGCCAGAAATGAAACCCCATTGAAAGTCAATGGGATGTTATGTCTGGTGATTTAGAATGTCAATAACCACCAAAGTACCTAAGCATGGTATAGAAATCTATGGGGTATAATGAAGAGGGAAGTGTGGGTCACCAGATCAAAGAACAAAAAACAGTTGACAGCAAGGCATCAATGATATCTGGGCTTCCATAACTCTCATGCAATGCCACTGCCATTGACTTCAATGTTAAACGCAGTCAGGTCAGCAGTCTAACCCATGACAGCGGTTTTGAGAAATGAACCAGGCTGGGACTTTTTAAAAGCCTCAGGAATCTTTTGCAGGTGTTTACAATTAATTAGCTGATTCAGATGATTAGGTTAATAGCTTGTTTAGACAACCTTTTCATGATACGCTAATTTTTGAGATAGGAATTTTGGGTTTTCATGAGCTGTATGCCAAAATCATCAGCATTAAAACAATACAAGACCTGAAATATTTCAGTTGGTGTGCAATGAATCTAGACTACAATATAAAGTTTATTTTTATTCATTGTATTATGGGAAAAATGAACTTTAACACAATATGCTAATTTTTTGAGAAGGACCTGTATTTGTATATGTAGTATAAGTGCTGCTTAACCCATTGATGCCTGATGTTGCGTTGCGCAACATTGGCCCTGGCGCCTGGAGCTGCATTACGCAACATTCAGGTTCATGAGATTTGAGACAACTTTACTAAAAATCTCTGTTTGTTTGAGATGAATGAACACATTCTAATGAAAGAGGAGGGTCTTAGTGTTTAAATGCAACTTTGTGCATGTTTGTATGTGCTTCAGAAGCTGAGATATTTAGGTTTGTATAGGGTGAGGGCAGCTTTTCTTAAAAAGGGCTCAGGCATTCAGCAGCCTTTTTTGCAGGTGCCTTAGGCGTCAATGGGTTAAGAAAGACATACCATTGGATTCCAGAACTTCAGATGTGACACGAATTGTGAAGGGAAACTCCTTAGGGATGATACATCGCAAGGATTTCTCAGCAAGTGCTCCTGTCCATCAAACACAAAGATGGGAAACATTAGGAATCTGATGTTACAGCCAACCCAGGTGGCATATTGTTTGGGATTAAACGAACACTGACCGTGTCCAAGTTCTCTTCTGTTCGCCCCGCCCATCTTTCCAATCTCATTTGTTGCATATGGTGGGAACTGGAAGAGATGATGTGTAAAAATGTGTTACCAAAAAAACCTCATAGTTCTCATACCCATGCTAATCACTGTGGTGCTTACCTCATAGTGCAACATGAAATTTCTGTCTTTAACTCCACTGTTGAATGAATAAAATGAGGACCAGATTTTAATAGGATTCAGTACAGAACACTCACATCCTGTACAACATACATATCGAAATACGTAGGAGTGTTGATATTTGAATGGAAGACTGACCTTAAAGCAGTGGTAATCAAGTCAGGTTTCACACTGGACTCTATGGAGTCAAATGTAACAGTGCAAAGAACCTATGGAACGAGTCAAATAGCTATTTTTAGTGTGTATTTCAATATATCAATTAGTATCAAAGTCAATTAAAAAGTCAAACAATCATACTACAAAGCATCAATGTACTATATTATCAAAATTGCAGATATGTGCATCTTATACCTGGGTCTGCCCTCTTTGGAAAAGTGCAGAGCCATGCAAAGGCTTCAAGACATCAACTTCACAAGAGATATCCCTTAGTGCTGTCAAGCTCCTGCCATCACACCTGGAATGGGGATGACAAAGACGTGAGTTAGTCCTGATCACTGCAGCATGAGTTGTGGGTTGTATGTAATGAATGTATGCAGGCCGGTATATAGGCCGGAGTCCTCTGTTTTTGTCAGTGGTGCAATAGTCTTGTGATGTGATATTATGTGTATGTCCTAAACGAGTATTGCTCAAGGATGCAAAATGAAATTCAGTGCAAACTGACAATAAAGTATCATTGCATCGTATCGCAAACACACTCATCTACATGGGAACACACTCATCTACAGTACATCGAAGGTTGACTAGTTAGTAGCTTACCTTTTGTACTCATTTAGCACTAGGTTTCTAAACACCTCCTTGGAAATCACATTAAATGATTCGATCACATCAAAGGACTCTGCATGCTGATACTTTTCTAAAAACACAAACACATAACAAGAGTAAGACACAAAAAAATGAATGAACGGAACAAGCCATCTTACAAATAAAAAGCGCTACAATGCTAGGGCAGTCATGGGTAAGCGGTTAGAGCGTCAGACTTGCAGCCCAAAGGTTGCAGGTTCGACTACCAACTCGCCAGGTTGTTGGGGGGAGTAATCAACCAGTGCTCTCCCCCATCCTCCTCCATGACTGAGGTACCCAGAGCATGGTACCGTCCCGCCGCACTGCTCCCCAGGGGCGCCATTGAGGGCTGCCCCCTTGCACGGGTGAAGCATAAATGCAATTTCGTTGTGTGCAGTGTACACTTGTGTGCTGTGGAGTGCTGTGTCACAATGACAAAGTTGGAATTTCCCAATGGCCTTTCGCTTTCTTTCGCTTTTCGCTGTAACATGTTGTTGATGAATGATGTGTGATTTTTTTTAGGTTACCTTTAACTTGCTCTTCTGTCTCAAGTCGGATTTTGTTTACAGCCTCATCTCTGGAAACCTGACGATAAAATTGGTATGAGTTGTGCATTTTCACATATGGACAATTTATTTAGACCAATAACTTAAGCTCACCTTGTCATGGGTGTAGTCAGTAAAAACGTCATAGATTTTTTCACTAGCCAGTCTGTAACGAAAACATTCACAACATGTTCAACCCAACTGGTGCATATTTGCATCCAACATCTATAAAAACACAGCAATGACAGGGCAGGCATTGAGGATTTCTTACTTGCGAACGTAATCCACCATCTCGGGAGGGGCTGTAAATAACTTTTGAGGTGTTCGTTTGACCACTTTCTGCTCTCTGACGAGCTGCTGAATACCCAAGATGATCTGTGTTATGTGTTTGACCCCCATCTTGATGGCATGACAGAAGTCTTGCTGTAGAACATTATCTGCTGATGCCTCCATCATTACTGCAACAAGACAGATACGAAGGAAACCGTTATAAATAAGATAACAGTTACAGTACGCTAAAAGAGACACATTTTGTTTTCAATTATTTCCTTTCAAAAAGTTAAACTTTTAGTGATACCTCTTTATCATAATACTTAAGTCTGTGTGAAGCTTACGCTTTCAGTCAACTGTTTATCAGGTAACAGGTTACTTCTGACATTTGAATTTGACATAATTTGCAATGAAATGTCCAGTCTCAAAATGTAGAGCTATGACAATATGAAAACTGTATTTAACGTCTTCACCTGACTCCTACTGAACTCTATCTAGGTGGAGAAGTGGGAGTCACATACCAACTTGACTGTGTGCCGCTCCTGCTATTACAAGGTCCAAGGTGCTGTCAGACATTTCTTTCCGTGTTGGGTTCACAACCACTTCACCGTCAATCAGGCCCATTCTTACCGCACCTTAAGACACACCATATTCATTAGACACAGCTGTCTGCAAAACACACTTGTACACTCATTCCTTTATTGTTCTACAAAAGATTGACAATATTAATACATTAAGAGAAAGGATCCATCCTTGCCTACCTATTGGGCCGTTCCATGGAATGTCTGACAGTGCCAGTGCAGCAGATGCTTTTGGGGAAAACACACACACACACACACACACACACACACACACACACACACACACACACACACACACACACACACACACACGAGAGGTGTCCTTTACAACTAAATAATAATTCTGCCATCTCATGATAAAAAAAATCAACTCATACTCACCTCCATTGATGGCAAGCACATCTGGATTATTCACGCCGTCCACTGCCAACAGGTTGCAAAGCACCTTCAACATGTCAAACACACATTACTCAACATGATGTGATTGATTTTATAACACCATTATTTCAGTAAACACCCTTTTCAGTGCATATTTTAAGAAGCTCCATTACTCACTTGCGTGTCATAAAAATAACCAGCAGGGAAGAGTGGCCGTATTGACCGATCTAGGGGGAGAAGAATAGACAGTAATGTTTCTACCCACGACCATGCTGAATTCAAGGCAGACTTTTGATCTTGCCGTCAGAAAATAAGAAAGAAGAAAAATGAAATTGGCCTCACCTATGAGTCGGCTGGTGAGTATTTCGTGATCTGTGGTGCCAAGCTCTCGCCTTAGATAGTTGGTTGGTATTCGCCCTGCTGCTGCGGCTTTCTGCCTGTAGTCCACCTAGTTATCAGCAAACAGAACAATAACATATTGCATTACACACTGGTGGTGTCAAAACCAAAGTACATACTTCCTAATGCAATACCTACTAAGATCTTCTCATTCTGATGATCTTATAATGTATTGGGAAAGTTAGGAACCTAGACATGACTTAAGACAGAGAGGTAACAGGCACTTACAACAAGTGGCATGAACTGTGATGGAGAGGGTCTGGTCTTGCTGACGGCTGTCACCATGACTGACGTGTCTCCAAGCTAAGGTAATGGAAAAAGCATCAGACTCCATCACAGGACCAAAAACAGTGACAGTAACTAGCCTATTACTATGTTTTTAGGTCCTGCTGTTTACCTGAACAACTGCAGATCCATCCGCAAACCTGGCAAGTTTCCCAGTAGATATCTCCAGTTTCCTTCAGTGACAAAAAAGGAGAGCAAGTTATGCAAAAACTATACGTTCGTAGATTGGATACGTTCATACATTGACTGCTTCATGCATTCACATGCTCGCGTTTTGGGCGAAAAGGCGTGTATAGCAGCCCACTACCCAATGACACTGTATTCCACACAAATCGAAAACATTAGGAGTAAAGAATATTGACGAAAGTTAAACAACTATCTGAAATGTGAATAGGCCTATGATTGATTGAGACATGTTACTTACCTTTCCCCTAAATCCACAGCAACTTTCCCGATAGTCCCACGCTTACTCCATACACTTTGGTGACAGCATCGTGCACTACATCGGCCCAATAAAGGCCTCAGCTTGAATAACAGTCTCATGTTATCACCCAGAAATTGCATTTCTATCTTCTTATTTCATTGGCACTATTGACAGGTTGGGGTTACTGTACAGCGCCATGTTGAGTCACATGGCCGGAAGTTGTCTCTGAGGGCAGTTCAGGTTGATTATTCAAATCAAACACGTTGTGCCTTTGTTCACTGTGAAAGTATATAACTTTGACTATAAATACACTAGACAATTCATCATATGTTCTTCATTAAACCGACTTTCTGAGAAAATAAAGGGAGGCTGTTTTTTCAGCAAAAACGTGCAGTTTAACGCACTTTTTTTTAAGATAGAGAAGACCGGAGATCTCCAGTACAACAAAACACTCCAGAAACAATCAAATCATGCATGACACAATGTCAGTGTGTAAAACAGGTCATCTGTCTGACTTGGTGTTGATTAATACGAAAGACTGTCAATTAATATGTACAAAACAGCCATAAAAAAATACTCTTTGCTTCTGTATGAAAGTCAGGGGAGTGAGGCGCGCGCTCCACCACGTATGACGTATTTCCTTTTCCGGTATATCTCTGGTTCTTTTGAGGGTCTGTTGATAATGTTGGCAATTACACGTGCTGGAATTTTTACTCAATTAGATTAATATCTAGGTGTTAGATTAACCATATCTTGTGCCAATATATATGTCTTATGCAATACGTTCATTACATTGTATTCGATGCGTTCGTTTTTGCAAACGTTGACTCCAGTTTGCAAGAAACTCAAGACTGCACCTAGTTGTGTTAGCTAGCAATTACACCGGCTAGCTTCAAAGCTTGTTCCACCAGCCACTGTTCCGTGAGATGCTTGAAAGTGTTCTTCGCCAAAATTAGCGAGTTGGCTTGCGCTCTCTGTCGACTTCTATAAAGCAGTGTTTTGCATCTCTTTTGTCTAATCTGAATTAGTTCTGTAGTTTGATATTCTTTTATCTTCATAAAGTTCGTGTTCCATCATGGGAGCTTACTTGTCGCAGCCTAGTACGGTTAAAACAAGTGCCAATGGAGGAAATACCAGCATAAGCTATGGATTTTCAGCCATGCAGGGATGGCGTATCTCTATGGAGGTAAGAACCCCATGTGCTATCAAAACTTTTTAAATATTCTTAGTGGCCTTTGTCACAACTTGGAGAAATTGCTACACTGATGTTGGGTTTACCTAGCCTGATGCTAGCTGCTGGAGGCATTCAGACTGGGACTCCCAACGGAGTTCGCTCCCGGACGTGCGGTCCCCGGTGTTTCTATCACTCCCGGACTTGCGGTCCCCACCCGATTATATCTCACGTATTATCATATATATACACACTGCCACCTGATTATATCACACGTATTCACCATATTATTTCTTAACACCACTTATTTTTTTCTCCAGTGGTAAGAATACAGTGGTAAGAATAACACTACTGGATAAGACGAAGCGGATGACGGAGTCTTTTCTACATGCAGTTATAGAAAGAAATGACGGCGGAGTCAAATAAATGAAGCTTGTAAAAGTTAGCAATATTGTTAACGCTTGTTGTTCGCTCTCTTCTACATGCAGTTATAGAAAGTTATAGGACTTATAGAAATGAAGCTCTGCGGTAAAAGTTAGCAACGGAAACGGAAAGCGGGTACAATTATCGGAAACGGAAAGCAACCAAGCGACCAAAACAAAAGCCAATGCCATTTTCCAACCTCACGTGTAGTAGTATAGTAGGTATATAAGTATAGTAGGCCTACTGCTATATATGATAATTTAACCATAAAGTATTTAACCCCCTCCAATTCCACCCTTGCCAGGAGACTAGTCTAGTCAATATAGGGGGTCCACGCGTTGTGGCCACTCATTTCTTTAACCATTAAGTAAAACTTTTGAAAAATAATGCAAAGTAAAACTTTTGAAAAAATAATGCAAAGATGACAGTAATTGCAAGCATTTACGACTTAATACATTCCTCGACTTCGGGTGACTACCATACTGCTGTCATTAACATCAAAACATCCCTGCAACCTTTTAGGGCTAAGCTTATGCTTAGTCAGGTTGATGCCAAAAGCACACAATATTAGCAAACTTGACCCTCACAAAACAATTTTGTAATTTCAATCAAAAACATTAAAAGGGCATGTCCAGGAATATTGGCACCCCTCCTTCAAGGGTTAATGCACACTATTAGACAGCAATGGCAGCATCTGAAGGTTTTGGTTTTCATCAATGACTGTGTTCTTTTCATTTTTACAACCAATCCACTGTGCATTTGGTTGTGTTCTTTGGGTTTTTGTCTTTCTGGAGTGCACATGATGTTCAACTCAAACCAAGTGTTCTTGCCATGGTTACACATTTTACTGTAAATGATGATACCTGTCATGTCATGATGCCTGTCATGATACCTGTGATACGGTCAAATCCTCCAATACCTGATGCAACAATGGGGTGACATAATATTATGGATCGGACACCATGCTTGCTTTTTGGTAGGGTGTCCTTTTCCTTAAAGACTTTCTTGCAGAGTATGCAAACATGCTGTTTGTGTGAGTCACTGAAAAAACTGTGCTATTGCTTCATCTGACCTTAAAACATTCTTAAAAGGGCTGTGCTAGGCCTGTATTTTTTCATACAGCCGTCAGGTGTTCCCTGTTATGACTTTTATTAAGCAATGTGGTCTGCCTTGCTCTCCAACCAAAAGGCACTACTTTGTGTAGTGTTTAACACGGGGTGCTTATTGAAAAAAAACTACCCAGAACAGTTCAAAGTTGACCGTCAGGTCTGTAGATGTTAGTCCCTGTGTTTTTTCATTATTTGCACCGACTTCCAAAGACTTTTATCATAATATCTTCCTCTACCCCCCACATCCAAGGATGTTTTTTTACAGTTCCATGTTTGGCAGATTTCTGAATAACACAACACAGTGTAGAAAATGGTTTACCAAGGTCTTTTGAGATGATCTTTTATTATTTGGAGGTCTTGTTTTTGTAAATAATAGTATTTGTGGTGTCCTCAGGCAGCTCCTCTGTCTTCAGATTGGTGAAAGACACACAAGATGTAACAGGTGGCTATTTAAACACAAATATCATAATTCCTTGCCTAATTCATGTTCTATGGGCAAAAGCAATTAGTCAAAAGTGATTCCCATTTGCGATTTACCATAATTGAGTCAAATTAGGTTTCCAAAATGGTATCCAGTAAAGGGTGCCAATACCAGTGATCCTGGGAACTTTACCATCTTCAATTATTTCCCTCTCATAGTTTAGTATTTAATGCTGTTGATATTTTTTATATTTAGTTTCAACCACAAGCTATCTATAGAAAAATCATGGTTGACCATATTATTTGTTTTCTGGAGATATGTCCCATAATGTACTTAAACTTCAAGGGTGCCAATAGTACCTGGCGGCACTGTACGTAGAACATTATTACTCTGTGTGTACAAAACTTCTGGCAGATTTTTCAGTAGTATCAGATGTACGTAGAACATTATTACTCTGGTGTGTGGGGCCTGTGCTCTGCTCCAAAAGCACACAATATTAGCAAACTAATATTAGATACAGATACAGATAAAAGTATTTCAAAACACTAGGCCTAATGCAAAATACCCAGCACTGTAACTGTTAGAAATAATCTACAAGATACAGTTACTGCCGTGCATCTTGTATCTTATTTCTAACCGTTTCATAATTACTTGGAAATTTTTCTAGCGGTTTCATGACTACACAGTTAATGTTGTGTACTTATAGGTTGTTTTAATGCTGGGTAGGCCTACTTCGCATTGAATTTGGAAATACTTTTAGATGTATCTTTGCCCATCCCTGATTACTAGGCCTACAACTTCAACTTCAACTTTTCAACTTTATTGTCCCCAGAAGGGGCGATTAGGTGTGCAGCAAGTCATAAGCACATATAGACAGCAACAAAAGATAGGCTACCACAGGACAGACATAAAGTGCAGTGGTCAATAAAAGGTTAAAATGACCATAAATACAACAACTACAGTTACTACTACTACATCGTACCACCAAACCAGAGGCATGGCGAACTCTGGAGTATCTGCAGAGACAGTTCAGATACCTTCCTATCAAAATCTCTGGTATCTGTGGTGTGACGTTTACTGACCGGAAACGGAAAGAGGATGTATCCACCACTTACATTTGAAACGTAACGACAAAGTCAATTCATAGCCTAATGATCATATTGTAGGTGTATTTGAAACAATCTGGCGCTAATTATATGTGAAATACACTTGTACGTAACAAAAAACTAACATCAACAAGATAACTGGCTCCGTAATATGGCGGTGGTACCGCTAGTCTGGCTAGTGGGAGCGAGATGAAATGGGAGTGTAATGAGATGGGAGCGCCAGTCTGGGAATCCTGCTGGATGTCCCACACTATCAGTGGCTGTACCCGCCTTTGCTGGTTATTAACGCAAAGACTGTGTAGAGTGGTTAACCACAGCAAGCGTCTTGGAAACATTTGTTGATTTATTTTTATTTCAGAATTGAAATGTATTTTTATGTCACTATCTATATTGATTTGTTGCTGCAGCGCACATGCTAAGTGGACATCATGTAACTGGAGTTTGAATCATTGTTCAGCGTGATGACTAAGTGGCAGTGATGTTGTTTATTGCTTTGTTTAATTAATAGTTTGAATTTTGTACGGCTGTCTGCTGTTTTGCTTAAAGTGATGTCTTACTGGATGACCCACCAAGGCTATGAATCAAAAGAAACGAAGCCTAGTGGGGAAAAATGAACGTGTTGAATTATTTTGGAAACTTTCTTTTCGCAGCCTATTCAATGAACATGTGTGGCTTGTGTTACATGTCCAGTCATGCCTCAATACCCATCATGCTTATTTCTGGAAGCGTTACTTTCATTTGCAATAACGTTTCTTGCACTAATGGAAGTTTTACACCACTTATTTCTTTAGGATGCCCATAATTGTATTCCAGAGCTGGATGATGAAACCGCTATGTTTGCAGTCTATGACGGCCATGGAGGTATGGCATTGGTTTTTGGAATTTCCTCAAATTTTCTAGTTACTTTAACTCGCTATGAAAGTTCTCATCTTCACCAACCGCTCTGTAATGGCTTTCAACACCACGTGCCCTTATAACCTGTAGCCTACCTGCCATGACTATTTTGAATGAGTTCTATGGTGTCTCTGTAGGTGAGGAGGTTGCCCTGTATTGCTCCAAGTACCTGCCAGATATAATCAAGGAACAACAGGCCTACAAAGATGGCAAACTTCAAAAGGTAACACACACGCATAGACGTGTACAACAGTTTTCACAAATCATGGGCATTGTACTTAATGCAAGGCCAACATGTTTTCATTGCTGAAGACTTTTAATAAGGACCTTAATTCACACGATAACAATGATATGATGTTGTGGTTCAAGATCTGGGCTTGCATGCCTGGGTCATTTCCCAGCCCTAGCCCATCTCTCTCCCACTGAATTCCTGTCATTCTCTCAACTGTCCCATCAACAACCAAGACAAAACCCTTACAAAAAATAGACATGATGATTATAATAATACCGGTAATAATAATAAAGATAGCCAGCCATAGGAATACTAAGTTGCCTTCTACATCGCAGGCCCTGGAAGATGCATATCTGGCCATAGATGGAAAGATCACAACGGAGGAGGTGATTAAGGAACTGGTTCAGATAGCCGGCCGGCCTACGGAAGATGCCGCCACTGACAAGGTGGCCGATGAGGACGATGGTGAGTGGCTATTGTTACATTACGCTACATTACACTTAGCTGACGCTTTTAGCCAAAGCTACTTACTTAGTTATACGGTAATGGTTATGCCTTGCTCAAAGGCACTTCAGTCATAGATGGAAGTGTGGGGAGAAGGGTGGGATTCGAACCTGCAACCCTCTTAAGACTTCCTCCCTAGCCATTAGGCCACGAGGGCTCCTATTATCATGTTGATGATCACCACCTCCCAAAGCCGTTAACCCCCTGGGCCAGAGGTTTGGGCTTCTGACCGAGTAACTGCTTTTATTCGTAGACAACAGGAAACATAGAGTGTTGCAACAACCATTTACATAGAATATCTCATACACACATCCAAAATGTGCTTACACAGTGATGATAATAATAAGTACTCTGATATTTAACATTTCAGTTGGGTGGCCGTGATCATAATGAAATTTCAGAAAAATGTTAATGTTCTATCATACTTGCAAATATAAGAGTTTTGAATTTAGCTACCTTAGTGGAGTGTGTTTTTGCAGTGTTTCTCAGGTATTAAAAAAGAGGACCTGACCCTTGTTGTCCATGGAATCTTACTCTTACTTTGATCGTCTCTTTCCCTTCCTTTTAAGTGGACAAAAAGAGGACATGTTCCCTTGCAATACATGGATGGATACTTAGTTCTATATCTCCACGTCATTGTGACGTATGTTGTTCTAGACTTACAATGTTTTGGACCATGTTCATGGTGATACACTCTAATACAGTGTTTCTCAACAGGGGTGCCGGGGCACCCTGGGGTGCCGCGGGCCCCCCTCAGGGGTGCCCTGGAAACCTGACTGATAAATAAATTATAAATATAAATAATTCATATTTGTCTAAATTGATAAGTTAATGCTAGTCAGTGGAATCTTTCATCTGCCATTTATGCACAATAAAGTAAATATAGGTCGCCTCAGTCATGTCGTGTGTCATCTCCAAATGTGTTACTTTTCTAAACTTGTGTGGTATCGGATGCGATGTCATGTTACGGCTTGTTGGTTTGGGGTGCCTTGAAATTTTTCATGAATTGAAAGGGTGCCTTGCCTAGAAAAAGGTTGAGAAACACTGCTCTAATAAACTGAAATTCAATTGATATTAACGTTACTATCTGTCTGTCTGTCTGTCTCTCTCTCCAGTGGACAGAGAGGAAGCGGCCCTGCTTCACGAGGAGGCCACCATGACCATTGAGGAGCTGCTGGTCCGCTACGGCCAGGACCTGAGTGCTGCCAAGCACGCCAGGAAGTGCGGCGGGGGTGACGGCTGCAAGGGGGCGGCAGAGGGCAGCGAGGGGAAGGGCATCAACGGGGAGGTAGAGAGCGAAGGGGCAGCAGGGGCTGAGAGCAATGGCAAGGCCAACGCAGCAGCAGCAGCAGGAGGCTCCAAACTGCGAGCCTGCAGGAGGGCAGCTATGGGCACTGCAGGGGACTCTGGGAGCTCCGGGTCTGGGTCTGGGTCAGGGTCGTCGTCCAGTCCAGACAAGGCGGGCAAAGCTGAGGGAGGCTCCGGCTCTACGGGGGATGCCGGTCCCTCCTGCTCCGCGTCTGCCACCCAGCCACAAGGCGGCAGCACCAAGTCCAAGTTCTTCGAGGACAGCGGGGAGTCGGAAGATGGCGAGGATGAGGAGGAGGGCAGCGACGAAGAGGTGAGGACTGCCTCGCATGCCTCGTTTAATCTAGCCTGGCTGTACCAGACCACATTACCGGTAATTACTTTAATTCATTTTTGATCTGCATCCTCAATGAGGAGTGCTTGGGTGGGAGGAGTTACCTCAGCTCTGATTTGAAATGAGTGGTGACTAATCGCTGACAGTTGACGTTCAAGACTTATGTAATTATGCGCCCAAATATGTTCGCTTATTGGCCGGCTGCCTGGAGGACGACTGAACCCTCCTCAGACAAACGTAATCTGACCATTTGTGAATTACAAAGAAATTCAAAATGAATGGTCTGACCTGTCGGGCTACGTTTATTCCCGTCTAAAGATTTCAGTCAATTCTGGTCATATGTTCTCAAAACAAAGTGGAGTTGTACAGCAAGCCGCTGCAAGACCTCTTGAGCTTGATGCATTTCAATCAGGAGAATGATGAGACTACTCATGAAGTTTCATGGATGAAGAATAAAAAGTTCATCAAGCTCAAAATTGTGTATTCCCCTTTATATATTCCTGTCATTAGAAGGATAACCGCAGTTATTGGAAGAACGGTTTGAATTGACCAGCTGTTTTTGTTGTGATTGACAGGACTGCAGTGAGGACGATGAGGGAGAGGACAGTAGTGAGCTTGATGACACGGAGGATATTGAGGAAGACTCTGAAGACGAAGAGGAAGACGAGGATGAGGAGGAGATGTGCCTACCTGGCATGGATGGCAAGGAGGAGGTACTGTAGACATGGGCTTTCATTGGCTGTTGGACTATTGTTGGTTTAAAATGGACACCTTTTACAGTGTTTTGGGTGGTACAGAATGTACTATACAAACCACACAGCAGCCAAATTACCTAAGCAGTTTAAATTTTTCCATAATTGGAGAGTGCGTGGACGCACAGTTATTGTAACCCCTCCTGAAATTCCAGTGAATGCTCTACTTTGCTTTGTATAATGTCTTCCATTTCTTTTAATGTAACGTAATTTCCCCATCCTGGCTTCTCCCAGCCTGGTTCAGACAGTGGGACCACCGCTGTGGTGGCTCTAATCCGGGGCAAGCAGCTAATTGTGGCCAACGCTGGTGACTCCCGCTGCGTGGTGTCAGAGAAGGGCAAGGCCATCGACATGTCCTACGACCACAAGCCCGAGGACGAGGTGGAACTGGCCAGGATAAAGAACGCCGGAGGGAAAGTCACCATGGACGGACGCGTCAACGGCGGACTCAACCTGTCCAGGGCCATTGGTAAATATCTTGTGTATAAAGTAGAAGTAGAGAATTGGCGGTAGGGCACTTGTCTGTTACGTGGCTGACCCGGGTTAGATTCCGGCCCGGGTACTTTGCCGACCCTTCCCCTCCCCCCTCTCTCTCCCCATTCGCTTCCTGTCATTGCTTCACGGTCCTATCAAATTAAAAGGCAAAAAAGCCCCCCAAAAAAGTACAGGAGAAATTAGAACTAAGCAGAATTGTGAATCTGGGGTCCTTCGGGGGATTGAATACAGCAACCTACAGTGTGAGCAGAGCTACATCATTAACTTAGTGGACATGGGAATCAACCCTCATCAGTAATGTTGGTCTGTGTGATCAATTCCAGCCAAAGGAGGTGTCCTTAGAAGGATTAGATGTCTGAACTTATTTGTTTCTGAACCATCATGTGTCTGTGTCTTGATTGCAGGCGATCATTTCTACAAGAGGAACAAGACTCTGCCTGCAGAGGAGCAGATGATCTCGGCTATGCCAGACGTGAAGGTTTTGACCCTGAATGAGGAGCACGACTTCATGGTGATTGCCTGCGATGGAATCTGGTATGCATTGTAGTGTTTTTGTTTGTTTGTTTTAAAGGTTCGCGCATCCATTTGGATTTTTACTTCAAGCTTTTCCCTTTTTTTATTCATTCAATGGCATGATGATGCATCAACCTTGTGCAGGGATTAAAGTTTTCCGTCGCTACGACGGATTTCCGTCAACTGGATGTTCGTTTGGACGGATTTCCGTCCGTATAATTTATGTCAATTAATTCACAATTTTTACTTTCCAACTGAACACAAATCGAGAGCACTCCTGGTCATGAGAAGGTGACAAGAGGTGTTTGGTGTACGGATTTAGTTATACACTCCACCACTGGTGTGATAGGCCTACAACAGATTCACTCATCAGTAGTTTTGAGCCATCCCCGTTCTTCCCCCCCCCCAAAAAAAAGAAGTACAGCACGAGCGGTGAACAATTCGGTAGCGGTGCAGCGCGAGAGACTAAAAAAAAATAGCCAACATTGTTGCTGATGGCAGAAAAGAAAATAAGTGTAATATGTCTTTAAAGTGCAATGACAATCGTTAAACGAGTTGGACTGAGATTCCAATATGGGCTAATAATGCATAGCTAGAAGAAGGTAGGACACGTTTCCATTATCGTTGCACCTGCCGGGGCAGATTGTTAGAAAAAAAGAATAGTTTACTTCGACTGCGCATGATGTCTTTTTCATGAAGGGTTTGCATTTTAAGCATTGTGGCTTTTACTAACATTATTCATAGCCCCAATGGGACGGCTATCATTGGCAGCTACGCGTTTCATCCTCAAAGTTTAGCGCGTTTGACTGGCTGCGTAAAAGGGCTATGATAGAACTAGCTCTAGTTGTCTTTCTGACAACGGATACTTTACTGTCTCATCTGTAATCATAGCAGATTAACTTTGTTGTTGCCGATATATATTCAAGAAATAAGTTAAACGTGGGTTGCATTTTACAGGAGTCACTGTTGCTATCCCAGGCAGAGCCAATATTTTATGCCACGTCTTGTTCTGGGAAGCAGTGTCCTGATGGGTGGACTCATATGGTCGATAAATGCCGTTTCGATGTTTGTTTCACTTTCAAGGCTTGTTGTAGGCTATTGTTTGATGCTATTTTTGCTAACTGGAATAGTGTGCAGCAACAGTTGTGTGTGTGCTTGTTTTTGAGTGGCTCAACGTCTGTGTCCATCTTCTCGGACTATGCGTTTCGTTTGAGTTCAGTTATTTGCGCACTGCGCACAGGGCTGATGGGTGGGCGATTTGCCTTGATTCGAGTGGAAAGTTGCGCGACAAGCTTGGGACAAGTGTGTTACTTTTGTTAAACGATAGACGTCTGGCTGTGACTGTGTCGTGTCTGCGTGCGTCGTGTCAGCTTGTATGAGAGAACACGAGTGCGTGCAGGAATTGGGGACGTTTTTTTTATATCAATGGTAAGCGTGTGCCTGGCACCGCACATCGAGAGGCAAAAAAGTAGCCATAGGTTTTCAAAACGGTAGAACACAGAGGCAGACTACCGTCCGCACCCTGTTTGTAAACGTCAATAAGTTGTTCCGTAACAGGAATGAATAGTGAAAAAGGGTGAAAAACATACAAACCAACAACTAGTTTTCTCCCTCTGATTGCTATGACCAGACAGTGCATTGTTTTTTAAATGTACAGAAAATACAACTGCAAGCAATGCGCACCAGTGCTTTCACCCAAACAGTGTTTGCCCATTCTGATGTGAAAGACAAAATATACCGGTAGCCTGCTACTACTACAACAACAACAAAAACCATAATGGGATCACTGTATCAACTCATTGCAATTCCAAGTCAATAATTCTGTGAGATCAGCTACCATTTTGAAGCAAAACTCATTGTGAATCCATTCTGCATAATGTTGTGAACAATTCATAAATAATGGGTAGAAATAAGAGGAAATAACCAAAACATGCCCCAAATTGCAGTTCAGTGCAATCTGGTGGCCTAGGCCTGTCCCCTCTCCCTCTTTCCATTTTTTTTGTTAGGAATTGGCATCTGTAAGCATAGCATTGTAGGCCTACATCTGATTGAGCACATCTGATTTAGTACCTATAGGTACATTCATCAGGGATTAAAGTTCTCCGGCATATACCGGATTTCCGGCTTTTTGCGATTGCCCGTGGGTTAATTTGTTTTTTAAATAGAGCTCTTCAGCGTTGACGTCAACTTGTATGCGGCGTTTGGACTACCGGTTCCCTGGCGATTTTTTACATTGCAAAACGCCATAGAGATTCAGGTTTGGCAAAAATATAAGTTGCACGGCAACAACGAACATTAGCGTGTCCCCGCATCCCTTTCTCATTAGTGGAACGGATCGTATCATCATGTTGGTGTATTCACATGTTAAATAATGACGATTATAATTCAATATTGCTAACCCCTTTCTGATCATTAAAACTTCCGAACTACATACTTTCCTTTGGTTGCCATGGGTACAACCTTCCGCACGTACATGCCGTTAGATACTGGCGCCGTTTCTGTAGTCGCCAAAAGCTTCCGGGTTTAGCATATGGACGCAACATCGTATTTATGTCGAAGTTTGACACAAAATGATCAACCATGTCATACCTACAGCCTATTTTTAACACCCTCGACAGTTTGCGGGGGTTCGCTAAGCGCGTGCTTGCACTCGGAGCTTATTTGAAATTTACCCCTATTCATTCCCAATGGAGGCCGGAAGCCGATAGGAACCAGGACGTCCTTAAATGCTAACATGAAAGACTACAATCTACTACATGCTTCCGCTTCCGCTGAAGAACTCTATACTCGGAAATAAATTGACGGTAAATAAATAAATAAAAAGACAACCGTAATCCCTCCTGCGTTTGTCAGCCAATGGTAGCAAAGGAGCTCACTAAAACTAACATTGTTAACCAATCAGAAGAAGAAGGGGGCAGGTCTTAGGAAAGCGTGCTACTTCAGTATCTCGCTCGAGTCGGACCACCACAGAGCCGGCGGTCTACGAGCAGTCGCCGACTCGCCGTTCTCATGCCGCGGTCACAGAGCAGTGTCAACAACTCGCTCTACATGGCAAGGCACCTTGCACCGTTTATTGCTCTATGAGCAGAAATATGTGTTAAGATTACTAAACTGCATGCTATGTATTGGTGATGCCGTTGTCGTCAAAAACATAAATGGAACTGGACATTGTGTGTTTGGACATAGCCTACAGAATGTCGATAAGCATACAGTGTTGATAGAGCTTCTCTGCTCAGTGCTAATAATTAGCTCTCCACAACACACAAGGTTCTGTTTTTTCCACAGACGTTCGATACCTCTGTGTCTTTTCATAATTTCTGAACCCAACTTAGAACTTAACACAGAGCTGTCACAGCATCTCCCGGAGTGTGGAGCGGTCGAGCGGACCGTTTATCTTTGTCTCATCTCCTAATGTCAACCACTGCCTGTGCATTATGCTACCGGTAGTTCCATTCAAAATAATGGCTGGATAGCGTGATTCATGAATCAATCACCAGATTACTTTCTGAGGTTGTAGGAAGATGTGCTTCAGTCTACAACTACTTGTGAGAACACCAACAGTAAGAGAATAATTTGTTATTAGTTAGAATTTAACAAAAAAGCTTAGTTTCACTTCAGCATGTTGCAGATGCCACACTCATGCTGAGTTTTGTTAGCGCGCTAACTACCGAACTTTTATGCTAATGTTTTAGCTAAGAGGAGTCGGGTTACTTATAATAAACACCACCTACATATTAACTGATATTATCTCCGATGGAAAAATCAATGCAAAAGTATTGACATTGGCGCTGTGTTCAACTTAAAAGTGACTCAAATAGCGCCTAGCAAGATGGCAGTCTGCATGCAGACAGCACCAAGTTTCATCCCACTTGGTTGTTGGGTGTATAATTCCGGTCATTGGCACGTTTTTAGTCTACATTCATCTCAAGTTGCCGTTTTCATGATGATTGTGAGATCGTTAAATAATATGTCACATAGGCCTAATGGCTTGTTGATGGCTTTTAACAATCTGTTAATGGGCTTAGTTTTCAGTGGAATTCTAGTCATTGATTTGAGGCTAAAAAATAATACTGCTATATGGTGATGGACAGAACAACTTGAGCTTGATGATGAAGCAAGGCAGTCTTTTTTTCTGAGAATAGCCCAATAGGAGAGTAGCCAGAATATTTACAGGGCAGGCACTACAAATTCTGACCTAGAGCTAGCTCTATCCAAGGCTCTATTCAGACTGACTGTACAGCTGAGAAACCTAGAACCCATCTATCTACAGACACAGACAACATCTAGTCCATAGTAGCCACCAAAATGACATTAATGAATTAAGTTGATTTGCATTTGTAATTCGTTAAAACTAAAGGTATTTTGCATTATTATTCAGCCATGTCCAGGCATTTGCATTTTCTTTTTTTTAAAGGCAGGATTAAACACTTAGGCCTAAGTAACCAAAGATTATGCTATTACCTCTGTTATGTATCTAATATGTCATGGTATTTCAATCTTTGTTGGTCATATTCTGCTACACATACTTTTCTCATGCTTTTGTGATGAAATGGCCTATGTAACTACAATATTATGCATAATAAGTATGTAATTATGTAATAATGATTATCGCTACACCCTTTTGGTCTCCTTGGTAGGCCCTATTCGAGTTGCAAAAGTCATTTTGAACCTGACATGGCACCCACATCAGAATAAGATAAATAAGACAAACATAAGTGTAAATACTAAGCTTAAAAAGCAATGAAATTCTCGTTTCACCGTGTATCGAATAGGGTCGCGTGGACGCACCAAAAAGTTCAGGCACAGGATTTTTTTAAACTTTAATCCCTGATTCATATTGAGTGTATACAGACCTACTTAGTGTATAATGAATATTCATTGTTAATGTGAAGTGTAAAGTTTTATGTTGGTTGAAGCTCTGATTTTGTGGCAGTTTTTGGTATTACTAGCACCCTCAAGACATAGGCCTATTCTGCTCTAGGCGACTGCCCTGTCTGCCTATGTCTAGCGCTGGCTCTGAGCCTCTGACACCATTCCTTGCGTAAAACCAGTGTATATTTCGTTACGAGGGCAGAGCCTGGCTACATTGGTTTTCGTAGGGTTACGGAGTGATACTCGATCGGGTACCTAACCGGTAAAAAAGTTCAGTCAGATGACTTTTTTTTGCTTTAATCCCTGCTTGCGGTCTTCTCAGATTTGTCATTGTCATTGAATGAAAAAAAGAACTTGAAGAAAATATCCAAAGGAGTGTGCAAACCTTTTTGTTTCTGCACCGAGGATTGTGCCCAGGCTAAGCCACAAACACCTCGTTATATGACCTCTCTATTTGCAACAACGGTTGCCGATGCTACCATCATAATATACTGGTCCGTGTGTATTGAGTTTTCAGCATTAGAGCATTCAAAAGCACTGAATGTGCCGTTTAAACGAAAACACAGTTCTTTGCTAGTCGTGATCATTGTGTTGCTGACTGTTGATGTCATTTAGAAACCCTGGGGACCATTCCATCAACGGCGTTAACCCCAAATCCGAGTTCAAGTCGGTAAACTGCGCTATTTTAAGACACAGATCCGTTCATGCTAACCTGAAACTCAGCTGAGTTGCCACAGTAATTTATGCTCCAACTCTAACCTGGTAGCTCCCAGGTTTAATACCAGGCTAAATGAATCAGTGTTGCAAAAAAAATTAACCTGTAGGAAACAGTGTCACAACGGGTACGTTCCGCTTAATTCCCGCCATCATTTTACGAGATGAAAGCGAACCAGTCACTCTATTGTAATAGTCTATGATGTGATAATGCCAGTAAAAACTACTGTAGTTACCATTGTCTTTCATTTCGGGGGATTCCTGAAATCAGCACATTTTGAAAACTTATATAGTGTTGATTTACTAACATGATAGTGAACACTTTCATTTGCGCAGACGAAGACGTGAATGGGCCAGTGGGCAGGTGTGCTGCGTAATGTGGTCGCCCTGGGTTCAAGTCCTGCATGGTGACATGTTATAGTAAATGAAAACTTCATAACATACTTAAGCCTATTCTCTCCTTTGATGTCGCTTTTTGGCTGGCTTCATTTGCTATCAAGCATAGGCCTACAGTTAAATGTAGACCTTTAGGCTACATCTTACAGCATAGGCAAAAAAAAAACATCTTCACAACCACCCAGACGCCGACGCTTGGAGTTTGCATTGCAATGATTCAGCAAATGATCTCTGCCTAACGTTTTACGCAGTCTATGCTTTATTTTATCATAAAACAAATTCTTCTGAAAGGTAAAATTAAAACACATGATGCAAGCATTTTATTTTTACATTGAAATGATGGCATTCGAAGTACGGACGATTCCCCGATGTGATGTGAACACCTGTTGTTGTTTTCGAACGCAGGAATGTGTTGAGCAGTCAGGAGGTGGTGGACTTCGTCAGCGAGAGAATCAAGCCTAAAGACGGTGAACACCGGGCGCTGACCTCCATCGTCGAAGAGGTGAGCCGCTTCAGTGAATGATGGCAACCTGGGTTTGCCTTTCAGGGGTGCATTTCTCAAAGCCATCGTTGCTAACTATGTTAGCTACTTTGTTGTTTACAATGCACTTTCCCATTGGCAACTATCCAAGTTGCTAACTGACTAACAACTATGCTTTTGAGAAA
Organism: Engraulis encrasicolus; assembly: GCF_034702125.1. Taxonomy (NCBI): domain Eukaryota; kingdom Metazoa; phylum Chordata; class Actinopteri; order Clupeiformes; family Engraulidae; genus Engraulis; species Engraulis encrasicolus. The sequence continues at coordinate 19,390,813 of NC_085880.1, read as the reverse complement.
CTCACCCCAGGAAAGCATATTTTGCTAATGATGTTGTTTTGCTGCTTTATTGGCATCAATGCCTTTTCCCATCAGTAACAAATTAAATTGCTAACAGGCTAGCCAACCAGCCAAATGCTGATAAATTCAGTTTGGTAGAAAAGACCAACTTACTAGCCGCTTTGACTGATGCTGAGTGTATGAATTGCTAGTGAGATTTAACATCAACATCCAAATTGGCTAGTGATGAAAAATGTTGATTTATAGCCTTGCATGAAATTATATCTTTCTTGTCCTTTATTTTTGCTTATCTTTTTTTTTTTCAATCTGTTCTTTTCCCCAAAGCTTCTTGACCACTGCCTGGCTCCAGACACGTCGGGCGATGGCACGGGCTGTGACAACATGACGTGCATGATCGTCACCTTTTCCCCCTACGCTGGCATGAACCAGGCCGAGGCCACCAAGAAGAGGAAGCCGGCGGACATGGAGCCAGAGAAGAACGGCAACGACGCCAAGAAGTCGAAAAGTGAATGAAGACGAGATTCCTCCCCTCCCAAGAAACTGACTATCAGAACTCTCGGACACCCTGCGATGAAAAGGCTCCTATAAGACGGTGACGTTGTCTGACAAGGGATGTCGATTTTAGTTAACCCCAGACTAAAAAAAAAAACATGAAAAGGCCAACGTGCCATTTTTTTCCTCTTTTTGGAAATTGAAAATCATTTTGCTTCTCTGCCCAATTTTCAACACCATAATATTTGGATATGCTAAGCAGCCACCTAAGATGATGACATGATTCAGGTAGTATGTGAATTCTAGGAACCTTACATGTTCTTTTCTGTATATAGTATTTTCTCAGTCCCTGTCCTAAAGGGTTTTTATTTGCCTTTTATTGTGGCTCAATGTGAGATTTGGTGACTTCGACCACCAGTGTTTTATGTTGGAATGTGTTGTTTTTTTTCTTTTTCTTCTTCTTTGTTTTTTTTCTTGTTTGTTTTTTTAAAGACACAAATGAGATTTTGTCTTATTTTACCAAGTTGGAACTTCATGTAAAACACTGCACAAGTATTTTGACTTCATCCCATCCTCTTTTTTAATAAAAGAAAAGGATACTGCAGTTCCATTTGTTTGGTGTTTTACCCCAACATTCCCATGCTTTTAGTTGTCGACGGACCCATGAACCTTTTTGAGTAATGGGTTGCTGTTCATGTTTAATTTGGCACCATGCACTAAATCTTGTAAACTACATCCAATGTTAGCTACCAGACTGATTATCTGAAGACGTTGTGACAAGTCTATGAAATATAAAGACATGAAGGTTGAAGGCTGTGAGTGTTCAAATGAGTCGCAGCCCTAGGCGTCGTCTGTGTCATTGTCTTGTTCGTGTCCTTCACGTCCACATTTCAGTGAGGTTTATATACAAGGTATTTTGGAAAATATATTTTGGTACTTTTTCAACATCATTGTGAGTTGCATAGGAGAAAATAAAAGCACCTGCTCAAACCAAGACCTTTTTGTTTCCATAAGCCAATAAACTGATGTTAACAACACCGTTTCAACCTAGACTGTTTTTTCAAAAGGTGTGACCGAAAACACTGTTACAGTGTGTGGATATTTTGGATAACTTTTTATACTACAAACGCTTTACAATGGCCATAATCCCTGTGCTTGTTTTTCACAGAAAGTAAAAGTGTGTTGCCAAAGGTAAACATTGCTAGAAAAATAAGAGCACATCAAATGGTGATCTTTCGACTGCATGCTGCTGTATACATTATTTTATCCAGCACTATCCAAATCTCTATCATAGGTTTAACAGAATGTGAACAAACTTAAACAATGACCCAAATATCACTAAGATATAAATTCTCTAATCAACCGGACTTTCATGTTTGATGCGCAAATGGTAAGAGAAAAACAATTTATTTTTTAAAAATGAATATAGAATGTTAATGGTTTGATGGTTTACAGATCATTTAGCCCTCCCCCACTGATGACCAAATCCAATTCAAGGAGTGTTCTTGTTACTATAGCCAAACTACAAATTACGTTATTTGATCATATGAACATGAACGATATATTACTCATCTACAAGTTTAGAGCACTGTGGTCACACCTTTGACAATCCATAATCATCTGCACTCAGTCAGTTCATCCCTTCTTCCTACAGCACACTATCTCATTTAAACACAATGCCTCCTCTACTGTCACAGTGATGCCTCAAGTAAGACTAAGTTCCTCATCTGATTGAACATTTACAATGTATTTGTCAAATGAAAATGTAAACTGTTACAGATAACAATACATAAATAAACAAATGGCCTTCTGTTGACAGTGTAAGCAGAATACAACTGGTCTGATTCTACATCTTAATAATTATATGTAAAAATCACAAGATAAACTTTTAACAGTGAGTCTTCTCATCAATCTCAGTTGCGTAATCAGTCCATGCCTCTATTCACCGCTGTTCCAAGGAGATATGCAGGAGATCCATACGGCTTCCATTACCAAAGCGGAGGCCTCACCAGCTTCCCTTTCCAGCAATGAGAGTCTGCCATCTGTAAAAAAAAAAAAAAACAACAAAAAAAACCCACTCAACTACAGCCTACAAGACATTCGAAAATATTGTACGTTTTCTTAAACCATTGTTATGATGTGGGCATTACCTTCATTCTTTTATGAAGAAATATCAGCTTCTGGTTCAGCAGATCAATATCCTAAACAAGACCATTTTAATCATTCTTATAGAAAAACAATTAGCCAATAACACTGGCCCTAAAATTGCATATACAGTGAGCATGTACTGTAAATGTCTCTCACTATACCTTGTTCATATTTTCAAGATGCTGCAATTTAATCTGAGGTAGAAGTTCTTCAAGGCGCTCAATCTAAATTAAAATGAGTAAATAAATAAAATACATCACATCTGGAAAAAAAATCCAGAAGTAACTGGAGCTGGGAGCAACTACATGCAATTGCATCAATTTCAGAAACATCTTACCCTCCTCACAGCACTCTGGAGTCTTGACTTTAAGCTTTTATGGATCACAGCAACAACCCTGGGCTTTGGAGTAACTTGTAAGGGGGATTTTTTAAGGATAAGAAAACCAAAACAATGATACATTACATAACATTACATTGTATTACGCTGCATTCAGCAGATGCCTTTTAACCAGAGCGACTGACAATCGAGGACACAATCATAGCCAAAATCACTAGCAGATACAAAGTGCACAGATGTTGGACAATATCTATTACATACACGTTAGTGGTTACTGCAGTGTAAGTAAGTGGTAATGATTCAAGATGTCAGCAATTTCATCTCACCATGCTGGAAGGTCTTTGCGACTTCTAAAAGATGAGGCCTAAGGAGGTGAGAGATGTTTTTTTTAACTGAAATGAAATCTTTTGAAGGCTTTATGATATTAATCAAAACTGCATTAATGCACTGTACAGTCTGCATTATATGTATGCAAGCATAGTCCATTTATATACATTTTTAAAATACTTGCCTTTGTTTAGTGCTGCCAGGTAGTGAACTGTTCAGAGGGATTAAAGATCCCTTGCTATTCCGTATCTACAATAACGATAAAAAAAGGTTAATTACCTGCCTAGATTAGTATTGAATTTAGATTCTTGTTTATCTGACTATTAAGCCTATGTGTAGAAAATGATTAATGAGGAGGACATGCTTGCCTTCAAGGTAACATGGGAAGTCAGTCCAAAAGCATGTATTATCAGCTGAAAATGTAGAGATGCATTAGATGAGGGCGATGCACGGGGTTCAGGTACACAACAACAATGACAACAGCCAGACCTACAACAGTAACAGCAATGATTATAATAATAATAATCATCATCATCAGCATCATGTGTTCATAAACAATAGCCAAGGACTAATGTGTAGAACACCATCATCATCATTACCTTCATCATCATAAATTACCTGTTTCACCGTTTCCACCTCTGCATGTCTACTAATTTTGACTTCTCTTAAAGCAATTACTCTCTCATCTGCAAAAGAAAATAACACAGCAGGTCCAAGCAGTGTTGATTTTGTTAGTCTTGCTTGACAGAGTTTGTCATCTGTCAAGCACACCTGTGGCAGTGATACACAGTCATAATTTTCCCATCACATGCAGGCAATTTTCACGTCGAAGGTCTGTTTATCATTACAAATTAAGTGAAATGCTCTAATCAACATCAACACAGAAATCAAATCTGTCAAGACATGAGGAAAACCTTTATGCATTATCCTCGTTTCTATGGAAACCACAATATAAACAGAACACAAACTGCAATCTAATGTTTCAGCATGAATGAAACGGATTTGCGCATTACGCAAAGCAAAGTTCTGTTTAAATTTACACCAACCGTTTTGATCGAGTCTTTTCAAAGCAATCCAGACGTTTGAGTGCTGTTTATCGTAACTTAAATTAGCCATATTTCGCTTTCTGCACAGCTCTTGGAAGTCCCGCCTTTTCCTTTCGTACTCTCAAATGTAATGCTGCATGAGATCAAGGTAGTAGTGGTAGATAAGATCTTCGGTCTTGTTAGCAAGATGTGCAATGTAGGTCACACCTGAACGATGATATGTAATATTGCAACAATATAACGATCATGTAAGAATGAGGATGCAACATTGTAGCACAGACAAGTGTTAGTGTGCACCCCAGTACAGCTGGTGGCGATGATGAGTCGAACGATCGGTGATTAACGTCAAACAAAGAAATTCGAAACACCAGGCGCAAAACACAAACAGCGGGAAGATTGGGGTCACATTTTATTACATTTTATCTGTTTTTGTACAGCGGTAATGCACGGACACGGCCATTCGGATGACAAACAACGTTATAGAAGTAATGTCCGCTCGGATACCACAACACATGTGAATCATTTGAAGATCTAGCACTGCTAATCATGCCTACCAAATTACAGAAGCGTTCGGTGAGTAATGGTACACACTACACAACCATTGAATAACAACATCGATTACCTGTGATATAGATCAACTTTGTTATTATTGAGTCTGCAGAATAGCATGTCACGAATATTTGGCTCATGACTAAGTATCTAGCAAATAAATGGCTATGCAACCTAAATGCTGAAACAAATAACTTGAGTCGAGTATGAGCTTGTTCTCTTTTCTGTGGAATAGTCAGACTGGTCAATTTACAAACTATTGAAATTGCAGGCGGCGAAAGGGGGGCGTCAAGTGGATATATCCTCATTTTTCTCTGCTAAGGTAAGGAACCTGATCAACTTAGTGAATGGGGTGTAAATTGTACGAGATGAAAATCGTTAGATAATTTATCACCAGTCGATCAACCACGAATTATTTTAGGACTTTTAGTTACATTTTAGCCTAATCTGGGATGATAATATAATGTTATACAGAGTTGATATGCACAGGTGAAGTGCACAGTTGTGTATACATCAGAATAAGCAATAGCTTCCCTCATGTCAGGCTTGGCGTATTAACCCATTGACTGCCAAAACTTGCCTTTTAATGATTGGGGTACAGAGCTACTTGGTTTGTATTGTTTGTCTGTGTTGTATGGAAGATTCATATGCACCTGTAGGCGGCATGACCTATGTGTTGTTCTTCTCTATGAGTGTTTTCGTATTCTTCTTCCTATCAGGTGCCAAACTCCGGTCTCAACAAGAAGAGTCCACCTAAGACTGAGGTTTCCTCTGGTGTTGTTGAAGTTTACAGTGAAAATATCTCCCAAACCCCAGAGACCACCTTCGTACCCGAGACGCCAGACAGCCTCATCAGGACACACCGTCCCACCACGGCTGACCCCCATGGCGTAACACGATCCCCGGTCTCTCGTAGTCCGTTGTCCAAGGCCTCCGGTAAGAAAAGCGACCTCTTTGGTGCCAGGAGGCCCATGCAGACTCTGCTCAACGAGAGTCCGAAAGCCAAGCATGGGGACGGTTCGAAGGCCCATACGCGTAGTATGGGCTCTGTTAAGAGGCAGATGTTTTCCCCAGAGGAGGGCGCCCAGAAGGCGAAGCGGGCCAGGCCTCTGTCTGTGAGGAGACCGGCTCCGAGCCCTCTGAAAGACCCTAACTCCACCGACGCCGATGGTCTTGATGACTTTCTGGACGAGATACAGCGGCCCAAAAGTACACTGTTCAAGACGAAATTACAAACAAGCACAAACTGTGCCACTAAGCGCAGTAAGGTGGGACAGATTACATTTAAGAATGACTGTGCATTGACTCATAATGCTGAAACCTCCAAAAAGGTTGAGAACCCTGTTCTTAAAAATAAATTAATCCCGGCTTCTATGAAAGCCCGTTCCTCTCCCCCCAGCAAAAGTGATGAAATGGATGAAAACAGTTTCACTCTAATATCTGAACCAAAACCTGCCAGGAACCATGTCGGTTCCAGTGAATTTACCGCCAATGGAAAGCTGATTAGTTCCTCAACATGTGAAGTGCCTGTGAAACCCGCCACGAACCATGTCAGTTCCAGTCATATTACAGACAATGAAAAGCTGATTAGTTTCTCAACATGTGAAGTGCCTGAAGAAAATGTGAATGAGATGGAGTCCGCTCCGCTTCAGCAGGCAGAGGCCGATGGGGGAAATGCTGGTATTTGCCAGACGACAGACAGACCTGCAGATGTAAAGGCGACTGTAGATGAAGTTCAGGATGAGCTGGATGACAGCTGGTTTGATGATAAGATGGAGGCAAGCCATACTGAGGCCAAAGACAAGCCATCAACATCTGAGTGAGTCAAGCCAAGTGTAGTTAAATATAAAAAAATCTATGCAACAAGGTTAGCACAGAAGATTGAAATTGCATTTGTCTAGTCTCCAATGTGCAGTTAAACTAAACGTAAATAAGACATTGACAATAATCACACACACACACACACACACACACACAAGCACAATGTGCAGTAAAACTAATAATGTGAGTGAGCAGAACCCATTCAAAATATCACTATTAGAAACCACCATTTATTTTTTATTTACTTACTCTTACTGTTTTTCTCTACTGAGATGGTTAATATAGTGTTTTTTGTTGATGCGCTAGAATTACAGCGATTAATGTACAGTACATGGTGTGATTGCGTGATGTTGGTAGTTCATGTAATTTTATTGAACTCTCACACAGACTAATGCTCTCTCTTCTAATCCTTATCATTTCAGAAAAGCTCGATCCATCCCGGACCATGTCCTATTGTCCACCGGGCTGCACAACCGCTACTGGGTCCTGGAGGTGCAGGAAGGGACAGGCCCTCATGGCTATTCAGAAAAACATTTGACCATCACAGCCTCCAAGACTGGGCAACCCACTGAGACCTGCATCCTAAAAGATGGCTGGTAAGGCAGAAAGCTCCTAAATGAACCGTTACAAATGAAAACATAAAAAAAAAACCAAGTATACTCACCATTTCTCAGTTGAATCGTGTGCACATTTTAAATAAACATTGGCATGAAAAATGGAAGCAGAAATGAAGATTTTGTTGATGATCTGGTCAGCCGTGGTGTAATGGTTAGGGAGTTGGAGTTTAGATCACAGGGTTGGAGGTTCAATCCCCACCCTTACCAATCCCTTCCTCCCTCCTCGGCTGGAGTGGCCTTGAGCAAGACATGTAACCCCACCTTGCTCCAGGGACTGTAACTAATACCATGTAATATCTATAAGTCGTTTTGGATAAAAGCTTCAGCTGAGTGTAATGTAATGAAATGTGTAGAATAGAATAGAAAGCGGTGATTGTCATTATACACAGTGCAATGAGTTGTAATGAGATACTGAGGATTACTCTGATTTTGTGCATCAGGGATAGCACCCCTGTTGGCGTGGGGGATGTTGTTCATGTGGAGGGCGAGTGTGCGTCGGGCACGTGGGTGGTCAACAGAGACGCCGGCTTCCTGGTCCTCCTGCCAGACCTGCTGATGTCCGGCACCAGCATCGCCAACAGCATCCGCTGCATGAGGAGGGCCGTGCTGGGGGAGATATTTAAGGTAGGCCTCCCATACTCTTTTTTATTTTTTTATTTGTATTTTTTTTGTCTTTTTCGACTTTTGAGTTTTGATAGGACAGTGTGAGAGGCGGACACTCCGGAAATTAAGCGAATTGGGATAGAGACGAGGAGGGGCCAGCAAAGGACCCGGGCAGGGAACTGAACCCGGGTCAGCCACATGGCAGGCGAGTGCCCTAACGGCTGGGGTGAGGCATAAATGCAATTTTGGTCTGTGCAGTGTGCAGTGAACACTTGTGTGCCGTGTTACAATGACAATGGGAGTTGGAGTTTCCCAGGTGCACTTTCACTTTTTTGTCACGATCACTTTGCCAACACCAACATCAAGTGGCTTAATCCATCGTCACATTCCAGAATTAACCCACTAAAGAGGTGGTAGGTGCAGTGTTACTTGAACTATGACTCCACTTTTACTGTAACTATGCCAATTGCACACATTGCTGTTGCCCTTCAGAATTTTCTTATCAGTTTGCATTGGATTTCTGTCCAGGTTTTTGACGGAGGCTCCAAGCAAATGCTGACCGGTACCATGGTTCACGAGATCTTTCAGAAGGCAGCCATGTCTACGGACTTCTCTGAGGAGACTCTGAAGAAGTTTGCTGAAGATGCCCTGCTCAGCCCAGACTACCTGGCGCAGATGTAAGACAGTCATGCTTATTTTACATGCTTGTTTTACACACACACACACACACACACACACACACACACACACACACACACACACACACACACACACACCTTTTCAATTATGTATCTTTGAGGGGTAAGAAACATGTAATAAAGAATGATTGTTGGCAAGTGAAACACAACACTGTGAATTTGTTCATACTCCAGCACTGAAATGTCTGGGAATTTCTCATCACACTTTGCATGTTGCTGATTATGTTCTCTATGTGAAACAGTCTGCTAATTGAAATGTTTTTTTTTTTTTCAAGTCAAGTCAAGTCAAGTAGGTTTTATTGTCAATTTCTTTACATGCACTGGTCATACAAAGAATTTGAAATTACATTTCTTGCTTTCCCATACAGACATAGACATAGACTAATCTAGGTAAGGACATAGTATAGACATAGACAGTACTTATACATGGACTTAAGACAGTATGGACATAGACAGTGCTCATACAGACATTTAAAGTGCAAGACTGGACAACAGAAGACTTGTAGAGGACATACATTAAGAGGTATTGTTGTGCTTTTGTGCTTTTCCTAAAAAAGTCCTTTATAGCGTTCTGACATGGTAATAGTAGCATTTTGAAGAAAAATAAATATTAAAAAGGTCTGTCAAGTACACCAGCAGCAGTGTGTGTGTGTGTGTGTGTGTGTGTGTGTGTGTATGTGTGTGTATGTGTTTAGTGCAGGTAGAAGGTGCGGTGTGCGTCTGTGTGTGTGTGTGTGTCAGTGTGTGTATGTTTGGGTTTAGTGCAGAAAGTGCAGTGTGCTTGTGTGTGTGTGTGTGTGTGTGTGTGTGTGTGTGTGTATATGTGTGTGTGTGTGTGTGTGTGTGTGTGTGTGTGTGTGTGTGTGTGTGTGTGTGTGTGCGTGCATGTTTTGAGTTAGTGCAGGTTGAAAGTTCAGTCACAAGTATAGTAGTGCAGGTGGAATGTTCAGTCGCAGATATGGTGATTGGGGGGGGGGGGTTGTCAGTTGCCTTGCTGGCTAGAGGCTGACAGTGGAGGGAGAGTGGGTTGAGTGTTCAGCATCTTGATCGCTTGGTGCATTGTGCTGCTCGCCAGCCTGGTGGTACGGGAACGGAGGCGCCTGTACCTCTTTCCAGAGGGCAGGAGGCTGAACAGTTTGTGTGCAGGGTGGCTTGTGTCTTTGATGATCATCAGTGCTTTCCGGGTGAGGCGTGTGGTGTAAATGTCCTGCAGGGAGGGGAGTGGTACTCCAATGATCTTCTTCGCTGTGTTCACAACACGCTGGAGTGTCTTCCTGTTTTTCTCCGTGCAGCTTCCTCCCCACACTGTGATGCAGTTGGACACGACGCTCTCTATGGTTCCTCTGTAGAATGTTGTCATGATGGAGGGTGTAGCACTTGCCTTCTTTAGTTTGCGCAGGAAGTAGAGACGCTGATGGGCCTTCTTCGCCAGTGATGTAGTGTTGGTGGTCCAAGAGAGGTCGTCGCTGATGTGCACTCCAAGGAACTTGGTGCTGCTCACTCTCTCCACAGCATCGCCGTCGATGGTCAGTGGTGGCAGTTGTTTTTGGACCCTTTGGAAGTTGACAACAATCTCCTTGGTCTTGTTGACATTCAGCAGGAGGTTGTTGTCTTTGCACCATCTGGCCAGCAGGTCTACTTCTTCTCTGTAGTGAGTCTCATCGCCCTTGGTGATGAGGCCCACCAGTGTTGTATCATCCGCAAACTTCACTAGATGGTTAGTGCTGTGGGTCGTTGTGCAGTCGTGTGTCAGCAGCGTGAACAGCAGGGGGCTGAGAACACAACCATTGAAATGTTACACAGATTTCAGGAATAACTTTTGCCAATTTGTTTTTGCAAAGTAAGGGAGTACCCTGCTGGGTGAACACCCACACACTGTCTTAATGCTGCTATATACGTACAGTCATGGATAAGCGGAGGGCAGTCATGGGTAAGCGTTTAGGGCGTCAGACTAGTACCCCAAAGGTGGCTGGGTCGCTGCCCCCTTGCACGGGTGAGGCATCAATGCAATTTCGTTGTGTGCAGTGTCCGCTTGTGTGCTGTGGAGTACTGTCACAATGACAATGGGAGTTGGAGTTTCCCAGTTGGGCTTTCACATCCCCAAACTCCCTGTCTTTCTGAGTGCTTTTGTGATTTTGACCCAGTGCCCTGCTGTCCTCCTCAGCTACAGCCTCGGTCTGGCCCAGGAGGAGGTGAGGCAGAACGTGGAGGAGTACCTGCCGTCTTTGTCGGAGTGGGCCAAAGATTACCTGGACTCCTCCTCACAAGCCGGAAACAAGACACTAACACTAAAACTGTGAGTAGTAACAACATGAGCCATTGCGAGCACAGAGCAGACTCGCTAACCAACAATTCATGCAGAACACCACTGTGTGTTTCTCTATGGCCCTCCAATCCCACTGCTGTAGGGACGGAAGATTGTAAATTGTTTAGCACAATTATTTGTCTTTAAAAGAAATATCGTCTAAAAAAATTGTGATATCAATATTGACTGACATAATCTTGATATTGATTTTGCTCATAATTGAGCAGCCCCATGTCAAACTCATTTTAGTTCAGGACATTACATGGTTTCCAGACCTGAAGTAAAAGAGTGAATGCACCAGTTAACATATTGTATTAAATTTTTGGATACTCAATTTCGTTGCAGGCCGAGTGACGGTCGCATGAGTAAACAGGACAGCGCCTGTACCGTGACGGTCACGGACTTCAGTGACATCGAGGAGAACATTTGGTCGCCGCGCTTCGGTCTGAAAGGGAAGATTGATGTGACCGCTGGAGTGCGCATCCACCGCAAAGGTCGGAGGTCAATCGAGCGTGTGGTCCCTCTGGAGCTGAAGACCGGCAAGGAGTCTAACTCCATCGAACATCGCAGCCAGGTAGAAAGACACCACACAGCCAGGTAGAAAGACACTGCAGTCAGGTAGAAAGACCCCACACAGCCAGGTAGAAAGACCCAGTAGCATCCAGGTGGAAAGACCCAGTAGCATCCAGGTAGAAAGACCCAGTAGCATCCAGGTGGAAAGACGCCACACAGGCAGGTAGAAAGACGCCACACAGGCAGGTAGAAAGACCCAGTAGCAGCCAGGTTGAAAGACTCAGTAGCAGCCAGGTAGAAAACCCCAGTAGCATCCAGGTAGAAAGACCCAGTAGCATCCAGGTGGAAAGACGCCACACAGGCAGGTAGAAAGACGCCACACAGGCAGGTAGAAAGACCCAGTAGCAGCCAGGTTGAAAGACTCAGTAGCAGAGATGGGACCAAGTCACGTCACAAGTTACGACACATTTGACCAAGTTTTGTCCAAGTCCAAGTCGTGCCAAAGCCAAGTCAAGTCCATGTCCAAGTCTTATTTTTTCCAAGTCCTTAACAAGTCACCTTGTATTTTATGTACAATATTGACAATTACCTTTGGTCATAAATTCATTACCTCTCCACACTGCTTTACATGTCCCCCTTCGCCAGTCATGTCCCTTACGAAAATCGACCATGGTATACCATGATTTCAGTTTTTTGAGCATGGTTCGGCATTGTTTTTTGGTTTTACTTGTTTTTTGGTTTGAACTATGGTTTAACTCTGAAAACTAACCATGGTTTTACCTTGGTTTATAATTATTCATTAAATTTCTTTTATCTTTTATCCAGCGCACATATTGGTGACGGTCCTTGGAGCAATGTGGGGTTAGGTGCCTTGCTCAAGGGCACTTCAGGGTGGGTTTCAAACCTGCAACTCTGTGATCTTCAGTCCAACTCCCTAACCATTACACCCGGGCTGCAGACAAGCTTTCATGTTTTTTTGGGTGACCATGCAACCCACAATTGATCATAATTTTTTAGCATGGTTTGTGACTATGGTTAAAGGTAAATCGTTTATTTTTTCTTTCTTTCATGCATTTTTTTCACACACAAATGCAAAAAAATAATATATTCATTGACTTGGAGCACTATTGCAAGTCATTGCAAGCTAAGACTGTCAAGTCGAGTCAATAGCGTACAAGTCGAGTCAAGTCACAAGTCATTCCTAATATTGGCAAGTCAAGTCTCAAGTCGAGTCATTTGTGATTCAAGTCACAAGTCAGTCCAAGTCACAAGTCACAAGTCCACATCTCTGCTCAGTAGTAGCCAAGTAGAAATACACTGCAGCCAGGTAGACAGACCCAATAGTCTTAATACAGTCACACACCACAACCAGGTAGAAAGAGCCAGTAGTCACATCAAACATCGTTGCCAGGTAGAAAGACCCAATAGTCTTAATACAGTCAAACATACCGCAGCCAGGTAGAAAGACCCAGTAGCAGCCAGGTAGCAAGACCCCACAACCAGGTAGAAAGACTCAAAGGAAGCTGACTGGAAAAGGGAAGAAACGTAATGCCACATTTTGGGACAGTGTGTGTGGGTGGATATACAGTATTGATGCAAACATTTTGCGTGTGTGTGTGTGTTGCAGGTCATCTTGTATACTCTAATGAGCATGGAGAGGCGTAGTGATCCTGAGACGGGCTTCCTGCTCTACCTGAAGACTGGCAGCATGCACCCCATCGTAGGCAACCACATGGACAGGAGAGGTACCGTAACCGAAGTACTTACTTACTTACTGCCCATTTTGCCTCCTGGCAAGTAGGGCAGCAAAAAAGGTTCCCCACTCTGGTCTTTTCTGTGCTTTTTTTCTGGATACCATCCCATGTGAGGCTCATAGATTTCATTTCTTCCTCAACTGTGCGCCTCCAGGTGTTCTTAGGTCGTCCTCTCCTTCTTCTTCCTTCAGGTGTCCAACGTAGGGCTACTCTTGGGATGCTGTCTTGATCTCTCCTCAAAACATGTCCTATCCAATTCCAGCGCCTCTGCGTAACCGCAGTAGTGGGCCACATACAGTTAACACTGATATTGTAATTCATTTGAGAGGTTCTCATATCTATTTAAATGAACGGAAGAATGAATGAATTAATTAATGAACGTTCTCTTTCTGTCTGTTTTGGTTCCCCCCTCAGAATAAGAACTGATTGGAAAAGAGTCAGTAGAAGAGACAAAAGTGCTAAATAAAAGAGCAGTTACGACAACTGAAGTATTTTAGCCATCATTACATTACATTACATTATTACACTTAGCTGACAAGTTTATCCAAAGCGACTTAGCCATTACAGGGCTCTGATTACGGTCCCTGGAGCAGTGTGGGGTTATGTTATATGGCTTGCTCAAGGGCACTGCAGCCATGAAGGGAAAAAGGGATTGATGAGGTTTGGGATTAAATCTGCAACCCTGCGATGTACTGTCCTAGCCAGGCCACACCCTCGTAGTGACGCAACCTTTGCCTTCGCCGTTGCTTCTAGTCAGGCCAAGAGCAATATAAATATCATTTCTGAACTCCTGAAAAAACGAGAACTCGAAAAGATTTAAAAGTCGATGATAATCAGGCTAGTACAGTCCAACTTCCTTACCATTGCCCCACGGCGGACCTTCATCTGTCTTTTTCCTCTTCCTCTTTTCCAGAGCTTGTAAAACTAAGGAATATGTTGGCACATCACCTTGGCAACAATTTGAAGAAGGTGGAGGGAGGTCCCTCTCAGCTGACGCCGTTACCGGCCGTAATATCTGATGGGCTGGCGTGCAAGTACTGCGCTCAGAAACAGAACTGTGCCGTCTACAACAGGTGGGTACCACATGGGAGCACACAGTTGTGTGTTTGTGTGTGTGTGTGTGTGTGTGTGTGTGTGTGTGTGTGTGTGTGTGTGTGTGTGTGTGTGTGTGTGTGTGTGAGTGAGTGCGTCATAAACTGTATTTGAAATGTGTGTTTTTGTCTCTTTTGAACATGGTGTCTCTTCAAGACACCAATGAGCAGTGTTTTCATGTTCAATGTTTTTTGAGGCCAGGTAGTGTATTGGATTCATTATAAGTGGTTACTATCATCCAAGGCTTACCATGCCTGTATTGTTTTCCACAGCCGAAGATCACGTTCCATGTCTCAGTGTCGCGCATGAAGTATTTGTCAAACTTGGCTCTTTTTTTGTTTCTATTTCCTTTTTGTAATCCATCACTCTGGCATTTATGATAACCTGTAAATATAGTACTCGTCTCGCACCACAGAGAGTTGGGCGAGGGTCCAGCTTGCTCGACTTGGTGTGTTGTTTTCCACTGTCAGAGAGGCTGTCCCCTGTAGTCAACAGTTCACCATTTCCCATTATTTGTCAGATTGGCTCCCTGAACCTCTTTGTTTTCTTTTGCTGTGTTCTCTTACAGCATTTTGGTTCATGACATATGCACTGTGTGTATCCACATTGTTTTTCATGATGAGATGATCTATTTTCTCTTATGTTCATGATAAGATTATCTGTGTATTATATCTTCTCTAGAGCGTGGGGGAGGGAGCCAGCCGATCCCTTGGGGGGCCCCCTCTGTTTTCTTTTGCGTCACCTTCTACATGTTCTTTTCATATAATGTATGTAAATCAGGGCTGGGGAACCTATGTCTTGAGGGCTGTTTACGGCTGTTTTTAAGGTGGCCACCTTCAATATAGGCCTAATATAAAGTTTTCATTGTACGGCCCTTGGAGGACTTAATTTTGAAGTGGCCCTCGAATGAAAACCTCTGATGTAAATGAACGTATCCGCATCCTTGGTCATGATGATGTGTTTATATTTATATTGTGCTCTAGAGCGTTTGAGAGGGACCCCACGTGCCCTCCCGGCGCCCCCGAGCAGCCCCACCTGGAGCAGGAGAGCGAGCACCTGTCCCAGCCCCACCTCAGCTACTTCAGCCACTGGGTGCTGCTGTGCGCCCTGGAGGAACGCACCATGGAGGCCAAGGGGGGCCGCCGACACATCTGGCTCAAGCCTGCAGAGGAGAGGTAGGGGGGCTGTAGTGGACAGGAATCAAGCCTGCAGAGGAGAGGTAGGAGGGGCGCCGACACATCTGGCTCAAACTTGCAGAGGAGAGGTAGGGGGGCTGTAGTGGACAGGAATCAAGCCTGCAGAGGAGAGAGGTAGGGGGGTGAACTGGGTAACTGTTACTAAGGAGAGGTAGGGGGGCTGTAGTTGGTAGGACTCAAGCCTGCTGAGGAGAGGTAGGGGGGCTGAACTGGGGAGGGGTGCTGAACTGGGTAGGGGTGCTGAACTGGGTAGGGGACTGAACTGGCTCAAGGATGCTGAGGACAGAGGTAGGTACTGAACTGGGTAGGATCAAGCCTGCTGAGAGGAGAGAGCTCAGGGTAGGGGTACTGAACTGGGTAGGGGATTGTACTGGCTCAAGGATGCTGAGGAGAGAAATAGGGGGAGTGTAGTGGATAACACCTTATTTCTCAAGCAAAAGTGTCTCTTCTGCCAGGGAGTCCTGGTCAAAATGGCCACCAACAAAAAGTTCCAGATGCAGACTGACAGACATATTTACACACAACTCGTGTCTTTCTAGGGAGAAGAGTGGTGGTTGCCTGGGCAACATGTTGAGGACGGGCAAGGTGTCTCTTCTGGCGTCTGATGTTTACCTTCATGCGTTCGAGCGGAGAGGGGGCGGGGCCAGCCAGGTCCTGACGGGGCTCGTCGTCGGGGACCGAGTGGTGGTCAGCGGCCAGGAATCCAAACTCATCGGCCTGGCAACGGGATATGTCACCGAGGTGTCCGGCGCTGGACTGAGCTGCACTTTAGATCGGTGAGGTCATTGTGTGTGTGTGTGTGTGTGTGTGTGTGTGTGTGTGTGTGTGTGTGTGTGTGTGTGTGTGTGTGTGTGTGTGTGTGTTTCAGTGCTGACCATGACCTTTTTCATTAATGGTGCCTCAGTTGAGATGGATCAAAGTGTAGTATTTAGGACTGTAACAATATGGTATCAAACCGCGATGAAACCCTATTTAGCATCTGCACTTGTATATTTCCTGTGCACTTTGTATCTAGTGATGTTGACTATGATTATGTCCTCAATTGTAAGTTGCTTTTGGTTAAAAAAAAAAAAAAAAACTGCCAATGTAATGTAATATATTGCAACATCTTTTTTCAGTATTACTTTACGTGTCAACTGAGGTCCTTCTGTCTCCTGTAGTGATCTGTCAAAGTACCCTGCCAGCATGGTGTTCCGACTGGACCAGGACGAAGGGGCTGGCGGACTCAACACACACTTTGGCAACATCTCCAAACTTATGGAAAATTCCCCAAACAGGTCAGTGTTGGGCAGGTGTGCGTGTAAGGTTGTGTGGGTTTTTTTCTGTGCAGGGCTGAAGGGCTTTAAGCTGTGTGTCTGAAATTACGCGTTGAACAGGCTACAATTAGACTTTACTACATATACGCATGTGCTAGTTTATACTAGTATATTCTATGCTAATCATAATAGTTTTGAGACATTCAGCAACAAAATTATTTCCTGCTTGCTGCCTTGTCTGTGTGTTTGTCATTGCCATAAAAGTGGTGATACGATGCAAGAACCTCATGATGTGGGTACTCGTGTGTGTGTGTGTGTGTGTGTCTGTGTCTGTGTCTGTGTCTGTGTCTGTGTGTGTGTGTGTGTGTGTGTGTGTGTGTGTGTGTGTGTGTGTGTGTGTGTGTGTCTGTGTCTGTGTCTGTGTCTGTGTCTGTGTGTGTGTCTGTGTGTGTGTGTGTGTGTGTGTGTGTGTTCAGCCAGAGGCTTCGAGAGCTGATTGTGGATTTCCGGCCTCCGCAATTCATCGAGAGTCTGAGCAGCGTGTTGCCTCGAGATGCCAAAGACACCGTGGCCAACATCCTCAAAGGTCCACCTCTGCTCTGATTTTTAAATGTTATTTTATTCTTTTTTTGTTTCTTTTTTTTGACAAATGACCCATGGATTTCCTCTTTTCTCCACCAGCAATCTAATAAACGATTTATTACTTGCCCTTTTAATCCTTTCTGTGCACAATGCTGTCGTTCAACAAATCCATGTGCTTGCTTTACTATGTCACAGGTCTCAACAAGCCCCAGAAGCAGGCCATGAAGAGAGTGCTGTTATCTAAAGACTACACTCTTATCGTAGGAATGCCTGGCACGGGCAAGACCACCACTATTTGCACACTGGTAAGCAAAGCATGCAGGATTTCTGCTTCCTGCCTTTCCCCTCCACTTCCTGTCTGGGGAGCCTCGCCAGCTCACCTTAGCTGCCCTTCTTGCCCTGTGTCTCAATCCACGCCTGTGCACTTCGTGCATAGAGTGCTTATGCTGAAAATTTCGGTTGAGTCAGTGCACTGAAAGCGCCCGGATGATCCCCTAACAATGGCGGAAAACGCAGTGCTTGAAGGATGGACACTGTACACACTAAACAGACGCCATGTTGATGAATAAACGGAAGAAACGTGGCGTTCAATTTAGTAGAAGAGTGTGGCCAACTGTTTCCTAATTCTGTAAGTAATGTTGCTGAGACGCCGATCTTTTCATGCCAAGCCAAGTATTGTATGCGTGATAGTTGCCCTTTGGGGTGAAGGAAATGTAAATACAAGCAGGAGACGCTGTGCAATGTAAACAGTAGCCAACCGATATTTTGGCGAGCTAATGCTATGCTCAGCCGTCACTTCCAGCGAGGGCACAGTGCATAGTACTCACACTGTGTGCACTGTGCACTAACTGTCTGTGCACTGACACAAGTGCGTGGATTGAGACATGGGGCAAGAATTATCTTTTTCCTTTAAAGGTGGTAGTACAGGTTAAGTGATTTTAGGATTTAAAATAATTTTCACCATTTTCTTGTTAGTAGTACACATTTAAACTATTATCCATTGTATTTGGACCAAATCATTTGTTTGGGTACCACAAAACACAATCTTATACACAATAAAATGTATGATGAAGATGTAGGATTGGTAGGAAATGTGACTATGATGTTTAGTGAATGCATGAGATGGATGGAAGAATATACACCAATTTTAAGTATGATTGATAGTTTCAAAAATGAATGATTGGACTGAATGAGTGTATAGGCTGTTCTTATGATAATACTGTTTTATTGTTATTGCTGCTATTGTATTGTTTTAAAAGCCCTTCTAGGGACGAGCATTGGAAATTAGCTTTTGGCTATAAATGCTATGATGCTTGCTGTTTGGTTGTTATGCAACCTACATGTTATGTATCTGTCCCTATCAAATAAACTAAACTGAAACTGATAAAGCCCCCATAAAGCTGTGCATGACATCTTGTCGGGGACTGGAGAGCCAAGATTCTATGGCCTCTACTGAGGGGGTAGTCGGTCCCCAATATGGCATTTTGATTTAACACCATTTCAGAGAATTTTTCAAATGGCTTAAGTGCCTATTAATCATCAGACGTGGTTTACCAGCTCCGCTACCTTTATCTATCTCTTCACTATATTCATATAGAACGCCTCTGGTAATTTAGGTATTTAAAGTGGACATCATTAGTCTACGAACGTCTGAACTTCTGTATATATTTCAGGAGCATTTGTGTAGAGAGAAGCGAAGATGTGGCTTCACTTGACAAGGTGATAAATAAGATTCAACTTGTGCTGTAATGATAATTGCTGTCATGTCTGTGAAGATTCTCCTGCCTGATATCCCAGTTTTAAAGTTGGTGGATTTGTGTACAACTGTACCTGTATACGTGAGAACTCCAGGGAACTCCTTCACATCGTCACACTGTGGTTCTCTGCCACAGTTCAGTGTAACAGAAGTCTTCAGGTGGGCTAAAACTGTGTTCATTTGTGCGTCCTGACCTCCATCCGCCCCACCCGCAGGTGAGAATTCTCCACGCGTGCGGATTCAGCGTCTTGCTGACCAGCTACACGCACTCCGCCGTGGACAACATCCTGCTCAAGCTGAAGAAGTTCAAGATCGGCTTCCTGCGTCTGGGCCGCGAGCAGAAGGTGCACCCGGATATCCGGCCCTACACGGAGGAGCAGGCCAGAGCCAAGGGCGTCCGCACCCTCGCCGACCTGGAGAACCTCTACAATAAGGAGGTAAGAGAGTCCTTAACTCCTTCCCCCAAATGATGAGTTTTGCCGACCCCCGAATATGTGTTAAATAATAATAGCTCCTGTAAGCAGAAAGCGACAATGGACAACTTGCAAAGAAATCTCCTTGTCTTATTCTTTCCCATTCACTTGATCTTCATTTCTGTCTCAGCTGATGGTGGCCACCACACCCCCTCCTGTGTGTTTCGTGTTAGACATGTCAATGTGTCCATAGAAAGCAACAGTTAATGATACCGACATGCCTTTTTCTTACATGTTCATATGTGCCTGTCCTCAGCTGGTGGTGGCTACCACCTGTATGGGAGTGAAGCACGCCATCTTCAGCCGGCGACGGTTTGACTTCTGCATCGTGGATGAGGCGTCGCAGATCAGCCAGCCCGTGTGCCTGGGGCCGCTCTTCTACGCCCAGCGCTTCGTACTGGTCGGGGACCACCAGCAGCTGCCCCCCATCGTGCAGAACACAGAGGCCAGGTACCTACTTAGTATACTAGGCCACATGGGTACTATACCGACCCAGGTGTGTACCTACTTAGTATACTAGGCCACATGGGTACTATACTGACCCAGGTGTGTACCTACTTAGTATACTGAGCCAGGTGGACACTATACTGAGTACACTGAACCAGGTTGGTACCTACTTAGTATAATAGGCCAGGTGGGTACCTACTTATTATACTAGGCCACATGGGTACTATACTGAGTATACTGAGCCAGGTTGGTATCTAATTAGTACACTGAACCAGGTGGGTACCTACTTAGTATACTAGGCCAGGTGGGTACTATACAGAGTATACTACTCCAGGTGGGTACCTACTAGTATTTGGCCATTGGTTTCAGAGGTAAATGCATAATGGCTACTTCATTTTCCAATAATAATACAGTATTTTTACGAACAAGTAGGCGTCTGGTGTAAACCGGTTGAGTAATCAATGAGCTTGAGGGTATCCATATGGCGTATAGCTGAAGCCATCGGTGATTAATATGCCTTCTAGTAGCGCTGACATTCATATTACAAGAAGAAATCGCCTTTCTTTCACTCCCTTTTGTCTGCTGACTTTACTTTGGCAATTAGGATTTCACTGTATGATGTTTTGCGTATGGCATTTCTACTGTGTACTACTTTAGCACCATCCATGGCTGAAGTGCCCTTGAGCAAGGCACTAACCCCACTTACTTTGCTCCAGGTACTGTAACCAATACCCTGTAAAATAATAACTGTAAGTCTATTTGTTTTTTTGTTTTGTTTTTTTTAAGTGTCAGCTAAGTGTAATGTAATTACTTTGTGTATTGTAAATGAATGGCAGGTCCCTGGGTATGGATGAGAGTCTGTTTAAGCGTCTGGAGCATCACGCTGCTGCCGTGGTCCAGCTGACGGTGCAGTACCGGATGAACAGGCGAGTACAGCGCACCGTGCCTCATGGCCTTTCATATCTAGCTCCTCTGTGACATTAGGAAACATTATTGTGTTTTAAAGCTCACACACTGTGTACCATTATACCGATGTAAAATTGTTAAAGTTGCTTTAAATTGCTGAAGTTGCTAAATGAGGACTGCAGGGTCTTCTAGAAGATGATTTACCTCTCAACTCACTCACGGTAATGTTGTTTTTACAGTAAGATCATGTCTCTGAGCAACACTCTGATGTACGAGGGGAAGCTTGAGTGTGGCTCAGAGAGGACGGCTAGTGCAGTTCTGCAGCTGCCCACTAGGGACAGCGTTGAGCAGGACCTGGAGCTTTTTATAGGCCAGCCGGAATACATGGACTGGATCAGCGCGGCCCTGCATCCTCAAAACCCAGTCTGCTTCCTGGATACCACCAAGGTATGGCCACAGCAGCTTTAATATGTACTCTACTCATCAATGTGGCAGAGAGAATGGATCAGTGTTTTAGTCTTGAAAAGGTGCTTCACCCAGAAACTAAAAGGCACACATATGAAAGAAGTGTTTTCACCCACAAAACAACTGTTGACCTGTGATTTGACCCGCAAGTTTGCAGTATATGCAATTGCTGAAATTGCGGTGTCTGAAAATGTATTTGTTTGGTGTACGTGTACTAGTTTGCAAGCTTTCCAGATACAGTATACGCCCCCTTTCAGTGCAGTGAGTATAATATGTGCCCAAGCTGCAGATTCATATCTAGCTATCTACATTGTACATGCAGGCAGACAAGTATGCCCAGTCTAAAACAGCATGTGACATATTGAGCGATTCTGTCACTGATCATGTTGAGTGACCCTATACATATCTCTACCATGTGACACTATCTCTACCATGTTGAGTGATCCTGTCTTTAATGGGGGTGGTTGCTGCAGGTCCCTGCTATGGAGACCGCGGAGAAAGGAGGGATCAGTAACCAGACGGAGGCGACCCTGGTGCACGCCATTGTCAGCCTCTTACTCAAGGTGAGGACCTGAAAAGTCACACACTTGCGTCCATCAGTGCTGTGTTATCTTCAGATACAGTTTGTCAAATGTGAATTATTGGCATTATATGAAATTAATGTCTGGCTTAAAAGTAATGCATGATTCTCAGCGGTGCGTGTTTCTACTGAAGGAACGGAACATCTTCAAGTAACGCATTGCTTTAAGACAGCTGGTCGTTTCAAACAAGTCCAATGATTGATCATGCTGTGTAATTGCAGAATCTGGTGACCTTTTGAAAATAAACTGGTGTTCATCGCAGAGAGACATGCAAAAGACCTCATTGAAAGAACATGTTCTTCAGTTATGCATGCAACTTTTGGCTACTCAACTTCAAAATGTATTTGATATCATGTAAACGTATGTTTAGCCATCATCGGTTGTTGTTGTTCTATTTGGTGTTGTTTATTTGTACTGACACCTGAGTATGTCCACCGCCCTCACACTGTTAAAACTGTAGTCTGAATGCATTTTCTGCAAATGTATGCATTTTTTTCATGGTAAATGAACAGAAAGGTGAAGGTCTTATTAAGGCCCTTTTAGTGTTGGTTGAGCTTCAAGATGTTGTATTAAGTCAGCTATGAGTCTGTGAGCATGTTTCCGTTTCCGTGAGTTTTATGGTTTGGCTTTGGACTTTGTCTCTGTGGTGAGTTGCAGTTTAACAGAAGTTGATTTATGGTGACCATTAAAGCCGCGGACAGGACCAGGGACATTTCTGTAGTGCAGTTTGTCATTGTCATGGAATATGTTGAATCATTCACTGACACTACTAGGCATGCTTGTTTCACCCATCTTCTTGTCTAACAAATGTGAGGAGGAGGCAAGAGAGAGAGGGCACATTAGTCTGTGTCTTAAACAGTTTGTCTCACAATCATTTTTTTTGTTTTATTTATTTATTTATTTATTTATTTTATATATTTTTTTATGTCCTCTTTTGAAAGTCGCTTTGGTTATAAAGCGTCTGCCAAATGCAATGTAATGTAATAATGTAATATTTTCTCCCAGTGACGAACAACATAAAATGACCTTTCAGTGAAGCGATAGTAGAAATAAACAGAAATTGCACGTCATGGTTCTGCATACTAAAGTGGTGTGTGTGTGTTTGTGCATGTGTGTTGTGTTGTGTTTCAGGCGGGCTGCAAGGCGGGTGACATTGGCATCATCGCGCCGTACAGGCAGCAGCTGAAGGCCATCTCTGGGCTGCTGGACAGGCCGGTCTTCAGCGCCGTGGAGGTCAACACGGTGGACAAGTACCAGGGGCGCGACAAGAGCGTCATCATCGTCTCCTTCGTCAGGAGCAGCCTGGAGGCGCACGTAAGTGCTGACGTCTCAAAACTGCTTAACCTTTAAGAGAGTGGGTTTTTGAGCATTCTATAAAAAGAATGTGTTCTATAACGATGTAAGATTCTACAATTCCATATTGTATTGAATGACGGCCAGAATTCTATAGAACTTTCACTGCCTGAACATTCCTGTCACACCGGTGTGACGGTACACTTTTAATAATAATAATGGTAGAGTAGAGTAGAGTAACTCAGCAGGGTAATGGGTATGGATATGTGTAAGTATAGTGTCATTTCAAAACTTTTGTTGTTATTGTTTTGTTTGTTTTTTTTAGCTTGGCAAACTTTGTGTTTTAAATGGTGAGTGTTTTGTTAATGGTATTGTGATATCACTTGCCCATACCTCCTCTTACACAGATTCCTCAGTCAAGCACATTTGTTTTTATTGTTGCCTGATTTAACAATGTATAAGCTAAGTCATCTTATCGCATGGCTGCTGACTTCGTAGGGGAATATAGTATAATATCAGGAAGTAGTTCTGTACATATTGCAGTACACTGTGTCCACTGTCCAGCGTTGGCATTTTAGCCTCAACGTGTGACGTGCGTGTTTGTCCAGATGGGGGAGCTGCTGAAGGACTGGAGGAGGCTGAACGTGGCCATCACGCGCGCCAAACACAAGCTGATCATGGTGGGCTCCATCAGCACGCTACGCCGCTACGCCCCCCTGGAGAAACTCCTCTCTCACCTGGAGAGCCAGAGCATGATATCCTTTACATCACTCAGCACTGTACCGTCTCGCTCTTTACAGATTATAAAATATATTCTCACACAGCAGACCATGGTGTCATTTACATCACTACTGTCTCATTCTATAGTATATATAGGCCATGATACCCTTTACATCACACAGCACTGTCTCACTATTTCTGTAGTGTGTTAGTATATCCTAGCAGCAGAGCCTGATATCCTTTACCACTCTCTATTACTCATTAGATCCTATACTCTGATCCTTTTGATCACACATGTCTTGCTATTTCTATGTAGTGCTGTGCAAGTATATTCTTGTAGCAGACCACAATATCCTTTACATCATGCAGCACTGTCTCTTTCTGTAGTGTGTGAGTATATCCTACTGACATGGCAGATCTGTTAGCGATCTACTGTAGTGCAGGCATGATATCCTTTTTATCATGCAGCACTGTGTCTTTCTGTAGTGCGTGAGTATATCCTAGTGACATGACAGGTCTGTCTTCATATTGGCATTCCCCCACTGTGCACTGTGATGCAGCTGGCAGGTGATGAGTGATGGGTACAGTGGAACTCCACAATAACCTGTTCTACTGGTCTGATGGGGATCTAGTGCATGGGAAGAACTATTACAAATGGTTTCGTTCCTGTGTTTTTATTTGTTGTACTGACATAAATGTGGCTCGTTCTTGCACAATGTTGCTTGAAAATGTCTAACTTTTTCAAAACGCTTAGTAGTAGTCTGCATTAAAACGGGGAAAAGGGGAGACCTGCATGAGAATGTGCTATGCTGAAGAAATAATGCTGTATCTGTGATGTTGAATTTAGCTCTGTAAGCATATTCAATGGAATCCTTTAGTGCTTCCTGCCATGCCAAATGCTTAGCTCATATCCTCCTTGACTCAAGCGTACGTGTTCCAGCTACCAGAGGCAGCTCATGAAGCGCTGCCCACAACATTCCTGTAACGCACAACCAACGTTCCTGTAACGCACAACCAACGTTCCTGTAACGCACAACCAACGCTCCTGTAATGCACAGCCAACGTTCCTGTAACGCACAACCAATGCTCCTGTAACAAACAAGCTACTGTATATGAATACTTTCTACTTGTATTGGCCCTGATATAGCCATAGCGAACTGGAAATTGATGGAAACAATACAATCAACTCAAATAAATCAGCACAAGCAACTGTAACACACTCAACGTGAACCTGTGGGTTACCATCACCATCTCAGTTTACCTCACAAACTTCACCACCTCCCTCTGCCCACACACAGACACACACATTGTCATGGAATGCACTACTCAGCTGGAAGAATATTTTAATGTGAAACTTCAGTTGTTTTAATGCAGTTAAATATGTTGAGTATTTACTTTAAACAAGCTGCTCTTATATGACCTCCATTAATTTATACTTGAATTTTTTGATACTATTATCTTATCAATGGTGCTAATTTGCCAATTTTGTACTATACATTGTTTAAACTTTTGTATTTGTGTTTTTACTTGTCTTTTCAAATAAAATTGTAATATGATAATACCTATTAACGTGAGCATTCAGTTATTACTTTTAGGCATATTAGGTGACAAATATTTTTTTTAGTTTTGCAAACATCAACCTGATGCCCTGACTCGGACACATCATCAGTGTTGTTACCTGGAGTCACTGGGTGTTTAGGGTCTTACAACAGACACCCTCGACCAGGCGACCCGACCAGGGCTGATCAGACCCCGGCCTGTGTCCGAGTGGCATTCTACTCCCCCCCCGCCCCCCCCCTGGCTCTCTTCCGATTGGCCCCTGTTATGCCTAGTGTTCCGTAGGCCTTGCTCAGGGAGTGGCTGGCAAATCCCCGGCTCCCTACCTCCACTGGCATACATCTAGTTCTCCAGCCATTTCTGCGACAGTCCTCCACCAGCTCCTGGTACTTTTTTGGCAAGCATACTCATCGTCAGTGCGAAGAGGGTCAATGAGATGGTGCAACCAGTGATTATGCCCACTTCCAGCTGGTGCCAATCAGATGTCAGCTGGCCGGATGACGCTCTCAAGCTGAACTTGCTGTAGTAGTCCAGAATGAGGCTTTTCACCTTCTGGGGTACATGGTGCTTCTCCAGTGCGACCTCCACCAGCTTATGGGGTAAGGAACCATATGCGTTGGTGAGATCCAGCCACAGCACAGCCAGGTCACCTCTGCCCTCTTTCGCCTCCCTGATGAACTGGATTACCACTCCTGTGTGTTCCAGGCAACCGGGAACTCCCGGTATCCTTCCCTTCTGCACAGACGTGTCGATGTAATTATTGCTCAGCAGGAAGTTGGAGAGTCTCCTGGCCACGATGCTGAAGAAGATTTTACTCTCCACACTTTACAAGGAGATTACCTGAAACTGGTCGATGTTCTCAGACTTTTCTTCTTTCGGTATGTACACTCCCTCAGCATACCTCCCATGGCTGGGCAATCTTCCCTCTCCTCCAGATCACCTTCAGGGCCTTCCAAAGCCGGCGTAGCAGTTTCGGACAGTTCTTCTAAACCTTATACGGCACACCGCTCGGGCCTGGAGCTGAGCTTGATCTTGCTCCCCTCACCACTTCCTCCACTTCCCTTAGGCTTGGCTCCTTCAGGTTGAAGTCTGAAGTAGGCTCTGGTGGTTCTATCAGTGCATTGCATGGGCCTAGCGGTTGTTCTCTGCTGGGGTCACTGTATGTGGCCTTGAGGTGGTTGTTGAACTCCTCCTTCGAGCAAGTGAAGCGGCCCGCCCTCTTTTGGCCAAGTAGCTGCTTGGTCAAATTGAAAGGGTTAGCCAGGAAAGCTGCCCTCTTCCTGGCTCTTTCTTTCCGCCGCCTCCTGTGGAACTCTGCTCTCCGCAGGGTCAGCAGCTGCTTCCTCAGGATTGCTCTCAGGTCTGCTAGGCCCCCTCGCTCAGCTTCTCCTGCTGTTCTGTATTGCTTCTTAAGCAGCCTGAGCTCTTCCCTGCACCGCTGGATTTTCCTTGCTCTGTGGCTTGGAGCATAAGCCGATGGTGCTGGCTTAGGAGCCTTGGTTCCAAAACGCTCTGCTGCGATGCTCACTATGAGCGTTGCCATTGTTCTCAGCCTCTGGTCCACATCCCCCTTGGCGGTCACCCCCAGGATCTGATCCACATCCTCATCAAACTGCTTCCACTCTGCTCTCTTTGAGGACTGGGGCCACTGGATCCTTGGTTGAGCTGAAGGAGCACTGCCCGTTGCTGGAGCTTGCTGTCTCTGGAAATCCTGCAGGTTGTTGGGAGTTACCTGGAGAGGGCTCTGGGTGTCAGGTGGGCTGCTGGCAGTAGGCGCTGGTGGCAATAGGAGGCTCTGGGCAATTTGGTTTGCCTCCGGGCCTAGCTCCTCCAGTGTCTGACCAGAAGTGACTTCTGTGCGTTGTGTCATCATTGCCACTGTCAAGCATCTCATCCTGCCTTGATGTATCCTAGGGCCTCTCTCATTCTTGCAGGTTTTTCCACAGATGCATGTTGTTGCCGTTGGCGTTAATTCGTTTTTCTGAGTCGTCATTTTTAGATCCGTCCTGGTGGGGTGCTCTTTCTCCCCCCTCTCGGGCACCCCTGGGGGTATTTCTCATTAGTGGGTTTGGTAGCTTGCTTTGGGTTCTTCTTGTCAGAAGAATTGGTTTGAGCTGCCAACCCTCCCCAACCCGGGTTGCCGTCTCTCCGGCCGTCCTCTGTCTCTCCAGATGTCACCACACTCTTCGTGGTCGTCACCCAGTCTGTTCCTGGTTGTCACTGGTTTCCCAGCTGGTTTCAGTTTTGCAAACATCGACCTGTTGTACTGACTCGGACACATCATCAGTGTTGTTAGAATAATGGGGCTTTATTTTGACTAATTTCTGTGAAACAAAGTGTGTAACATTGTACTCCCACGGTACCATACAGTTGGGGATTGAATGGTGTATGCACAGTATGTTACATTCAGTATTACAGGTAGAAACACTGGATTTGAAACTGAAATGCAGGCCTTACTCCACATCGTTTAGCAACAACACCCTAAACTAAGGAAATACTGTCAAATTTTACATGCTATAATAAACTGAGACTCATATCCATAGCTCACTGCCATTTATGCGTTAATTAAACTACAACTATTGCTTCAAAATCATGGGAAAAGCTGACTGAAACAGCTTGTATTAATTTTACAGAATGGAAGAGCTCACTAAAGTGGCTGCTGAGGTTCTGTGATCTGATTCTGTGAGGTTCTGTGATTCTGTGGTGCTGTGAAGTCCGCTATAACGTCACCAGACTGAAGCAGCTCATTGCCTTGCGGGAAAAAGGTCTAGCATGAAAATTCTGTAGAAACCAAGTTGAAAACGGCTGGAAAAATGAGTGTCTTCATTTGAAAACCTAACTGGTTTTACGTGTATATGGAAATTAGAACACTTACTGGTCTGTTGGTCTCTACTGGCCCAACAGGTTGACCAGCAATAGTGTTGTAATTTCCATATAAAGCCAGCTGGATTTAGTAAGAGTACAGTGCTTAACAGTTGAAACCAGTTGGTTTTCAACTGGAGTTTTAAACTGGATTTCTACTGTTTTTTTAGCTAGGGAAGGTAATCTGCACAGGTCTAGAAGGAGAGCTTTCCCTGCAGGACTGACACGGCGTGGCCCGCTATGTCCAACCTCTGGCCCTTAATCTCCAGCTGTAGCTCTCCCCCTCGGATGGAGCTCTGGTAGGCTGCGGAACACAGACAGAAAATAAAACACATTTGCATACTAAACATTTAACAGTGTATTTTCAGAACCATAGTGGACTACACCTGATGTAATATTGGAAGACCAAGGCAGTGAAATATTCCACCCACAACAGAAAGATTTAAATGACATTAAGAGGACGAGATTTACATACTATAAATCTTACTTACATGTACTTACATGTAAGGTAAGTTTTCAAGACCAATACCTTTCACATTTCACATACTGTAGTATTTGATGACTTTGATGAAGTTGTTTCAGAACAGATTAAGTTGTTGTATTAGTCAGAGACCATCAGTAACTGTAAGTAACTGTTGTAGGGGTAGGGCATCTCTGCCATATTTGGCAGCATGCGGGATGCGACAGCCTCCAGAGCTGGTGTGTGAATGTGGAAATGTGTAATTGTGTGTATTTCGAAAGTGCTTTGAGTCAACTTCTTAGTTCTTGATATTGCGCTATATAAATTCAGGTTGTATTGTATTGTTTATCCATTCCATACCGAGTAGTTTCTGCTTCCCCAGTTGGTCTCCCCAGTATTTGGCAAGGACTGAATGTGCTGATCCTGTTCACAGAATGGGGAAAATACAGGGACAACTGGTGTAGATTATATTGTTAACACATCCTAGACTTCTGCACTTTTATTTCTTTGTACCGTATGCAGTGCTGCTTGCATTGTACTGTAGAGTCAAACTACTGCATTGTCAAAGTAACATCTAGTCAGGCCCTCAGAACGAAGCTCCAAGAAAGATCAGTGCATAGATATCATGGACCCAACTGGAAGGTGTGTGACTTGGGCTCTATAAAATGTTAAGACTTTTTTTTTTTTTTTTAACAACAATGGATGGCCACCTCATGCAATATGTTAGCGACGCTTGCACACCATCTGGACCAAGGGGCAGTTTCAAACTGTACATGCACTGTTTAAACTGCAGACTAAAATATAAGAACTCCTTTGTCCCAACCGCCATGAGATTGCTTAATGACAGATTGACACATCATACTCACACAGTGCAGTGCACTGTTCAATGTTTCTCTCTCTATGTTTTTATGTTTCTTGTTTATGTTGTGTTGTATATGTGTATATGTGAGTACTGTATACAATGCAGTGGGTGAAGCCCAAGATAAATTTCCCCCTGGGGACAATCAAGTACACTCTGACTCTGACTGACTATATATGTGTTCTTTCCATTATCCTAACTCCCATCCTCTCTTGTGCTCGTGTCCTCAGGGACGGGAGTTAGCATAATGGAAATACGGTAACCCCATGTCTACACATTATGGCATTTGTGTTGCATAATGCATTGTGGTTCCCAAGCTCTACTACTCACTTACCTGTTACGGGGTCCTCAGGTATGCCGTTCCATGGGGCGAAGTATCTGGAGAAGAAGTCGTAGCCAGGCTGTGCTTGAGGAGCGCCCCTCATGGTGACGATCACCCCTTTGATCCTGCCCGAGCTGTCGCTCTTCATCATCAGCTGCGGGTCAGGCTTCAGGGCCGTCAGCGCCGACCTGAGGGAAGGTGAGGCAAGGGCACCATTTTTATCTTCATTCTTTATTTATTTATAACAATGTTACTGCTACTGCACTCTACTCATTTGTCTGCAGTAAACCTGATTTAGGGAGGGTCCAAAGTGGGGATGCAAATGCACCACTGCATCCCCCTTTCCGACACCTGAGATAAGGTGTAATGTGGCTGGCAAACTGCCTTGGTGTACTGGACTCGCTGTTTGTTTAATACTATCGGCGAATGCTTTTGTTTGCATTTGAGTGCTGACTCCCAATGGGTTATATTGCAGCATCTGAACGCCACTCCTACTTACAGTATTGTTAGTCCCACCACTCTCCATGTTACATTACATTGTACATTACAATTAGCTGACGCTTTAATCCCCAGAGCCCATTCAGAGTGTTTTACAATTATTGGAGGGTATTGGTTGGCTTATAAGTCATCAGATCAGTGTGCCTTGAATGTGATGAGCAATGCAATGAGTGAAATGTGCAGATGCTGCCATATATGAACTAAGCTCATGACTTGTCTATCAGTATGTTAGTGTGTGTGTGTGTGTGTGTGTGTGTGTGTGTGTGTGTGTGTGTGTGTGTGTGTGTGTGTGTGTGTGTGTGTGTGTGTGTGTGTGTGTGTGTGTGTGTGTGTGTGTGTGTGTGTGTGTGTGTGTGTGAGTGAGTGTGATTGTTGTGAATGTCTGATCTATATGTTTAGTTTAATTGCACATCGTCGAACGCAATTTCAAACTTCTGTGCTAACTTTGGTGACTTGACTTATTAGGCCTGCACATCTTCTGCTACAGGACAAGCTAGGTGGGCCTTTTTTGCAACTGTATGCATATGGGCGTTGCCGCTCCCAAGAGTCCTTTCTATTGTAACTAATTATCTTGTTTGAATTTTAAAGGGCATTTACACATCACACGTGTCTGCAAGTCTCAGCAGCAGTTTCTTGGTGTCTCCGCTGTATCGTAGATCTTCTAAGGGCAAGTCCCCCACAACGACCTGCAATACAGAGGTGGGTGGAATTTAGCATTGCACGCATCTGCTTGATAGTTGATTAATTGATGCAGGACTCTATACAGTGTGTAGACTTACTTTGATTAATTCCGCAATCTCTTGTCGTTCCTGGGGGGAAAAAACAATAGCTGAAGTTGAAACTCATGTTCACGTCCTGCACAGCAATGTTAGAATGTCACACTGACTTGCTGAATACTGCATGAAGCACTTAATTATGCATTGTTAAAAAGTTTTGTAGCTTTAGTAACATTAGTGTGCTGTAGTGTCTGACCTGGGGAACAGTGGCATAGAGTGGGAAGTCCATGACAATGCTGTCCCCACGCAAGCGGATGCAGAGCTCTCCACTCAGCGTGTCAAATGCAATCACCCCATTGCTGTTTTCTGATGATGCACAGATGCAACAGTAGAATCTTTCAATCGTATTTAGTGAGCAGGCGGTGTATGACTGTCGGTGATGGGCAAAATGAATTCATGATGGCCACATTACATGATGGCCACATTTTCCAAAATGACTTTGTTTTGCATGTTCAATTCAACCAGGTGATAATTCAACCAGCCAATCACCTGCATTGTTTTATACAAGGTCATTTGGAATACGTGGCCCTAGATTGTGACTAATGAATCCATTTTGCCCATCACTGATCTGTGTACATTTAAGAATAAAGGCCTACTAAGTCTGGTTATAAATGAAAAGCTAAATCTCGAAATGGTTACTATAGTAATCAACGAAACGTTGCAGCACACTTACTTTTGTGGTAAAAGAGAATAGCAGAGGAGGCAAGAGTGGCGTGTCCACAGAGGTTTACCTCATTAGTGGGAGTGAACCAGCGTAAATTAAAACGTGATGCTGAAAGAATGAAAATAGATATTAAAACGGTGAAATTAAATGACTGCTACTGAACACTGACTGTAATTATTTACAAAAACCTGTTCTACTTGTGGAAGAACCAGTGAGGTAATGTTCAAAACTCACTGAGTTGAGTGGTTTCTCTAATAGTGTTTTAAAAACTTGTCTTTGATGAGGCTTTGGTAAGAGCACCTCAGTGGTAGTCTGTTGTCATTCACACTGTAGCTACCTGTTTTCACATTACTCTCTCACTATATTAACTTTTTTCCCCTCAATCCCAATGTTTACTTTGTAAAGTCCATGCAAACATACAGAGACAAGTACCTGTGCAGAAGCTGTCAGTTGCATTTTTGCAAACGATAAAGGCTGTTTCAGACAAGTTCATCTCTGTTGCAATTTTTTGGTACAAATCCTCTGTCAATGGCTGTGAATGTTGAAAAATGGTTTAGCAATTTCAGGTCACATTTTTAAAACCACCACTGTTGATCATTAAAGCATCCCAATTAGAAATTATAGAGTAAATTGGTTTTTAATGCAGACTAACAGACAGAAAACAACATTGACTTACTTTTTGCAGCAGGCACACAGCTGCTGGGTTACCTTTGAAAGGTAAATTGGTAAATGCATCCACGATAAAAATGGGGATGTCCATGATTCTTTTCCAGAATGAGGCCTGCCTCATTTCTTTTCTTCGACTACTTGTGGAGTTAATGGAGGGAAAGTTGACCTTTAAACCTTGGGCATCGCCACGGCCCACCCTTAAAGGGGCAGGCCCTGTAAATAGTGGCTTCTTGCCATTATCCTAACTCCTGTCCTTCCTTGTGCTTCTGGCCTTTTGATGATGTCGCAAGACGTCACTGAAAACAGAAGTTTAATTCAATATTCACAAAAGCGCAATTCAAAGGTATTTTTTTTCTGATTTGAAACTGGGATGTTGAATGGGTTTAAGTCCCCCAATAGTTGTTGTGACTAGTCTGACAGCGGAGAAACGTTATTGTTTTGTCCACAGAGGCAGGGCGTCAGTGAAGCGCAAGGCCACAAGCACAGGTCGAGGATGGGAGTTAAGATAATGGAATGAACATGGTGTCTTTGGTTATTCTCCGTAGGCACTGACTGGCAATGGGTGTTTAATTTTACTTACAGTATACGTCGTGGCCGCATCACCACCTAGGTGTGCATTATTTTTCCTGTTATACGCACACCGTGTCGTCAATTATCCCTTACTTATTTCACCTCAAGAACACCATCAAGACTTATATTGTGTTTTTGATATAGGTGACTCGATGAAAAAAAGTGTCTTAACAGAACATGGAATGAAAGAAAATATACTGTATTTGTTAATCACAAATGACACTGTGCTGTCAAACAATTTCAAACATAGATGTATATTTTATTAGTGCTCAAGATGAATCATGCGCCAGTCGCACATAAAACCACTGTGTTCAAAGAACAAAAACAACAAAACATGAATGACGTACCAAAAAATAAAAACAAAACTGAGCGCGACATCACAAATCATCATGGGATGAATGGCACTTTTGCCAGGCCATGGACATTTTTGCCATAAATAATTTTAGATCTTAACATGAATGTCCATCAGTGTCTTTCAGTTTGTAATGGAGAAACCTTAAAACATGGCATAACAGTAAACATTTTATTCGATGTAAAATGGTACTTGAAATGCAACGTTTTTATAAAGGTATTAAAGTAATATGTGAATTGCAAAAGCATGTAAATGCTTCCCTTGGACAAATCTACCCCTATCACTTCCAGACTAGACTACTGCAATGGCCTCCCCTCAAATATTCTTCAAAAACTGCAATATGTCAAACACTGTGCCCGGCTGCTTACCCGTCCGGCTGCTAGCCTGGCTGCTTACCCGTTCCCCCTCCAGAAAACACATCACCCCCATCCTCTGTCAACTTCACCGGCTTCCCATAAGCTTCTCCCACAGCGTATACATTTCAAGATTCTCTTCATCACTTACAAAGCCCTAAATAACCTTGACACCTGGTATTTCACTGATCTCCTACACCGCCACTCTCCTCCTTCCCATCTACGCTCCTCATCCCCACCATCAACACCAAATACCGCACCCTTGGGGACAGAGCCTTTTCCATCGCTGCCCCCACCCTCTGGAACACCCTTCCCCAGGTCATCCGTGAGTCTGACTCACTGTCATCTTTCAAACATCATCTCAAGACCGACCTTTTCCAGACCACTTATAACACCCCCCCTTGCTTAGTGGGAAATGGGAGATATTGAAAGTGTCACATAGGTTTTCTGGTAAAACAATACAGACTACTGTACTGATACTGACATATTTGGAATAATATAGAATATGGGCAGTCATGGGTAAGCAGTTGGCGTGTCAGAATTGTAGCCTGAAAGTTATCGGTGTGACTTCCGACCCACCAGGTTGGTAGGGGCACTGACTAACCAGTGTTCTCCTCCATCCTCCTCCATGACTGAGGTACCCTGAGCATGGTACCGTCACAATGACGATGGGAGTATTCCAAGTGGGCCATCACTTCATATAGATTAAAACAGTGACCACAAAACAGCTGAAAGAAACAGCAGGCTAACAAAAAACGTCAATGAACTAAAAGCGTCAATGATGAAAGTTCAGAAGACACCTCGCTCTAAGAAATAAACAAAGAAAATAGTACAGTATTCAGTGAGATGTGTTTTCTAAATGTTCATCATTGATCATGCTTTCCTGCCTTACACCTGCCCCTGTAGTACTGAAGGCCTGTGCACAAGGACTTTCATGAACTAAAAGCGTCATTCAGTGTGATGTCCTGCGTCGATGCGGTCACCAACAGGAACAACAGGCCTGGTATCTCAATGCCTCATCAGTCGGTGTCCAAAGGCCTAGAGGGACATCATGCCCTCGAGGATGAACACGGCACGGCCGGCAATCATCAAACGGTGGTCCTTCACCTCCAACTCCATCTCTCCTCCTCTGGCAGAGCTCTGGTAGGCTGCAAAGCAAAGACAGGAAATGCAAATGTGACAAATCTGGAACGATTAAGGTAGAGAGAATACAGGAAGAGAATATTGCATTCTCTCATTCAGGTTCCTCATCAGTGGTGGAACAATTGCACTCTAGGCCCTAGGGCAAAACACAGATAGGGCCCCCCATACAGCCTGCTAAGGTCGTAATACCTACAAGAAGGGCTGTTTTCATTGTGGGTAAAAAAAAGGAAATCAATTCCACTTGACTTGTTAAAGAATATGGATTTGAAATAGTCAGAGATAGATTCAATACAATCGGACAATAACACTCATTAATAACAAAACACAAATTATATTTAGATAACACAACACATATATTATGGTGGTAATGACAGCTTCTCCATACCAATTAACCGCTGTTTCTCCAGTCTGTCTGACCAATATTTTGCAAGGATGGAATGAGCTGATCCTGAAAACAATTTAAAAAAAGAGTTATCAGAAGAAATCATAGACATCTCTGCTCAGTTTTAATGATGTGAGATTAATAGCTGATTAATAGCTCAGTTGAATGGCCTTTCAGACCCCATTTACAAATAGCCTATGTGCATGTTTGCTTTCTTCATCAGCTTCGGCCTCTTTTGTACAGGTTACGTTTTAGCTACCGAAAATGAGTTTTGGGTGGACATTTAGACAGGTCTACAATGGATATGTGTAAAAAAAAAAAAAAAAAAAGGCAAAGTGTTAAAGTTTTAGTCCAACAGATACGTATCTCCCATGGAGAGTGATTCCATATTCCATACAATTTGTGTTATGACAAATATACTTTTTAATGCAAATGTCATGTAAGTGTAAGAGGTGGTCTAAAAAATATAAACAAATAAAAATATTTGTTCTCAAAAAATATCCATGTGATAAAAAATATCCATGGGGCCTTAAAACCCCATAATGCACACCATTCCACCAGTGAAACTGTAATAGTTCTTGAAAAGGCTTAATGTGATGGTTTGGAATAGATTCACACTAATGCCATTTGAACCGTGACATCCATCCAGTTGTCCACCCTAGGTGTTTTCTGGCTTGGGCGAACATTAGCAGAGTTATCGAGTTATTGTATGGTTATTCCGAAAAGCTTCACAGTATCTCCAGACTTACCCCACAAAAATCACATTTCATGACGCCAAACTTCAGTAGTAGTACAAATATGGTCTCTACTCACAAAACGAAGCATGTTCGCCCAAGTTCGATGTTCGCCCAAGCCAGAAAACACTTAGGGTGGACTACTGGATGGATGTCACGGTTCAAATGAATCTACTCCAAACCATCACTTTAACTACCCCAGTAGTAGACTACTATGACATGGCAGTGGGCCTTAAGTTGGAAACAGCAGGAAACAACAACTTTATAACAGGGGCCATGTCTTAACGTGTTAATTACCAGTTACTGGGTCCTCCGCGATGCCATTCCACGGTGTAAAGAACCTGGAATAGAAGTCGTATCCCGGAGGGACGTCAGGCGTTCCTCTAATAGTCACCGACACCCCTCTTATCCTGCCAGTGCGTTCACACCTCAGCATCTCCTCTGGGTCCGGTTTTAGTGAGGCCAAAGATGATCTATTGAAAGAAAAATATTTTAAATGGTTTCATCATTATTAATATATCAGTTTAATTGTTTAACATGTCAGTCAGAATTGGCTTATAGTCTACTGTAGATCACATTCAGGCTCCAGGAATGTTTTTGTCTACAGACTACAAAGCACGAGGGCAGATTGGCGACAGGCAGAAGCACAGAGATCAGATAGACAATAAGTGACACTGTTTGTTACCTTTGGGGCAAAAGGTCAAAGACTTTTTTTTTGCAGTAGCATAGTCAAAAATGGGCAACTTACTTCAAACAAAGAAATCTTTCCTTTTGCCCTTTGTGAGATATGTTCATATGCTAAAGAGGATAAACAGGTTGGGATAGGGAGGGCTTCATGCCATACACCAATTGTTCTCGATTTCATTGTTCCTCTGTCTGTTAGTAACGTTACAGAAAAAAAACTTTGGATAACGCTGTATATTCAGGAAAGGTGTGAAAGGAAAGTTTTGTCAAAAAAATAACTTTGATGTACTGTACTTCGTTGGTCGCAAAGTGATGGGAAGGTTTGTTTTCTCATACACTTGCAAAACCGATACACGTGTGGTGTATACATGTCTATAATAACAACATGAAAAACAACAATATTTACTTGTATGGTCAATAAGCGTACTACTGTGGTGAATACAGATCTGCAGGGGACTGACACAGTGACCTGACCTTTTAGCCCACTGGTCAGCACCTTTGCTAATGCAGGTTGACCTCGGTTACAATATAGCATTGTGAAGATGTCACTTTAAAAATGGTTTATATGCCGACACAGGGTAAAACGAAGGACCCAGGACAGTCATACTGCATCAAAATATGTTTGCACTTGCTATAGGCCTAAGTCAGATACTACTGTTACAGTACTTGCAATATTAACATGACTTGATAAAGGCCAGGCAAATCTGCACACACTGCATGGCATTGCAAACATGTTGCATTGACATTTATTCCACACTGAAGAATCAGACTGTATTCAAACCTGATTGAAACTCAAAGTAGTGTTCAACTAGTCTGATTATCATCGACTTTCAAATCTCATACCGAGATGCTGGTCTGACCAAGAAGATAACGAATAACGTTTCCCAAACAGCCTGGTTAACCGGCCTCCCTCGGTTTGCTACTGCTGAAGGCCAGAAAAGGCTGTGCCGAAGTTTAAACCAAAGATTTTCTTAGTCCCAATAGAATGTCTATGCTTAAACCTTGTCACTGCCTTGAATACGCCTCTACCCAGGGCCATTGGAGCTTCTTAAAGTTGATTGCTCAGTTGACAAAGTGGGTGGAGTTCCCGATTTCTCCGGAGCTCAGAAACGATATTTGTATTGCTCCTGGCCTGACTAGAAGCAACACCAGAGGTGTTGCGTCACTAGGAGGGCGTGGCCTGGTTAGTGTTCAACAGCTTGCTCTTCCCACACAACTAAATCACTGCACAAAACCATGTGTTTATGCCTGTTGCTCAAGCAAACAATGTATTCTGTGACAAAGAAAAGGAGGCACCCCTGTGTGTCAAAGCAGGCCTCACTCTTCACTACGAATGGAGTGCTCAAATGGACACAATAGTCCACTCACACTGCACTGTGCTTTACAGCTACATCAGACCGTTCAAATACAAGCCACATTTGTTTTTAGGCCTTAATCAGGGCAGGACAGTGGGAGAATTTGAGAGGAAATGAGTGAGAGAGAGGGGGAAAGGATCTGCAAAGGACCTCAGGTCAGAATCGGACCCGGGTCGCCGGCATAATGGTATGGCGTCTTAGCTCATTGAGCCACCGCGTCCCCATCGCATACAGTAATTAATATCCCTGTAATATCACATCACTTCAATGTCTGCTCAAAGCCAGCAGTTTACTTTTAGCACCTTTAGTACTTTTAGCACAGATAGCATAGCCACTAGTTTTCATGACTCCAGCTTTCAGCATCTTCCCCTTACATTCACTAATCCCATTCAGTCATAACATGACAACATTAGATATGAACACACACACACACACACACACACACACACACACACACACACACACACACACACACACACACACACACACACACACATGGACCTTCCCTTCCCCATGACAGTGGCGTTCATCAATACTACACCCTTAATTAATTATCTAATTAAGGAAAGAAAACACAATGAAACATGCTCTGCATAGTAGCAACTTGCTACTAGCAAGCACTCCCACATTATACATTTCCTCGGTGTTGCAGACGGTACGAATCAAAGAAAATGTATTTACATTTCAAGTTTGTCCGCCAGTCTGAGTATGAGTGTCTTACTGCTTTCACTGTATTGCACATCGTCCAGTGGTAGGTCTCCCACAACAGCCTGTAAATATATAAAAGACAAAGTTGAGTCTTTCGGCCACAGCTGTGCTGTGATGTACTGTTATTGATTCGGTGGATTGATACTGGGTTTAATACCTGGTTACTTACTTTAATTAGTTCTGAAATCTCCTGTGGTTCCTGTAACACACAGCTCTGTTTATTATTTGTGTCAAGGTCTCAGTGTGTGTGATCTCAGTCGTTAATTTACAAAATGTATGCAGCCCGTTCACAAATGTAATCTTTTTTAATGCATATTTACTAAATAAAAATATGAGCAGCAGTTTTGCAAGCAAATATGCCTATTATTACACTGAATTACATTACATTACACTTAACTGATGCTTTTACAGTCCCTGGAGTAATGAGGGGTAAGGTGCCTTGCTCAAGGGCGCATCAGCTATGGATGAGGGAGTGCGTTACAATTGTGTCATTCCATGTCAATTCACATGATTCCCTAGAATCTCCCCACGTGACCCTCTCCGATTTATCCGATATCTCAGATACATGTACCTTTTGATGTCAATTGAAAGAATACCACGTATTAGCACCCTACGCCTAACGGTTGCAGAGATGAAGCCCTCCAAAGTTGGGGTGCCATGATCACTTTTCAATCCTGTGAATTGCATACAAAATTTACAAGCAGATTTTGACACCTCTGGTTTTAGTTTGAAGGAAGATAGAGGCCTAAAAATCACCTTGGCCTCTCAATATGACCCTGTCTACCAGATGGTGTGCTTACAAATAGCATGCCTTGATTATTTTTGGCTATATTAAGCCTTAAAAACTGAATTTGTAGATAGCGTAATGAAGAGTCTTGCCATTTTGGGGTTCCAGATCTTGGAAACTATGTATGCTTTGGGAGTTATAATTGATTTTCCATCATATTTGGGAACTGTACAGTGTATTCCAAAAGAACTAGGGCGCTCAGACTTTAAATGATAGAATGGGAGGGACTCAAAAACAGCTTTTGGACAAAATGACCTTACAGTACCCTCTACTTTAGGCCTCAAATTAACCATGTGGGCACTTGTTGACTGGAACGCCCTTTTAACCCCATGTGCTGTAGCACTGTATCAAACATTCAAGCTTGGAGTTTTTCATATTAATCTGGGCCTTCAACGTATATTTTTTTCTTTATATCTTAACACAGTGTCTGTTTTGTCTGCTGCCATCTGCTGGTCT
The DNA here is from genome assembly GCF_034702125.1 of Engraulis encrasicolus. Taxonomy (NCBI): domain Eukaryota; kingdom Metazoa; phylum Chordata; class Actinopteri; order Clupeiformes; family Engraulidae; genus Engraulis; species Engraulis encrasicolus. Next base: position 19,350,645 of record NC_085880.1, on the reverse strand, counting down.
AAAAAATGTTTTTCTTCTAATGTAAGAAAACAAAAGGGGCTGGAAAGTCTTGCCCATACTTTACCAATAAAGCACTGTAATTATACAGTATACTGCTACATACTAATTATGATTTTAACAAGCATGATGAATATTTCTAGTTTAAATAATTTCCTGTGTGACAGCTTAATGCTCAATCATGATGGCAATCCCAAGATGACCTCGATCCTGCACTACATTTCTACCAGACATGGGGGTGTGGGTGTCCTGGTAGAAATGTAATCATGATTGAGCATTCTGCATAATGCCTGTTAAAATCATAATTAATATATAGCAATATACTGTAGAATTAAAGTGCTTTATTCTATTGGTAGCCTAGCGAGCTTGACCCCTAGGGTTGTCTAGATTTCTAGACTACTTTATTGGTAAATTATGGGCAATATTTTCCAGCCCCTTTTGTTTTCTTACATTACGCTGTTGTTACGTTTTTTTTCAATACATTTTGAAGGCCAAGATTAATATGAAGAACTTTGAAAAACAAAGTTTTTCTAAGCTTGAATGTTTGATACAGTGCTACTGTACATGGGGTTAAAAGGGCGTTCCAGTCATCAAGTGCCCACATGGTTAATTTGAGGCCTGAAGTAGAGGGTACTGTAAGGTCATTTTGTCCAAAAGCTGTTTTTGAGTCCCTCCTATTCCATCATTAAAAGTCTGAGTGCCCTAATTTTTTTGGAATACACTATACAGTTCCCAAATATGATGGAAAATCAATTATAACTCCCAAAGCATACATAGTTTCCAAGATCTGGAACCCCAAAATGGCAAGACTCTTCATCATGCTTTTCGCAAATTCAGCTTTTAAGGCTTAATATAGCCAAAAATAATCAAGGCATGCTATTTGTGAGTACATCATCTGGTAGACAGGGTCATATTGAGGGGCCATGGTGATTTTTAGGCCTGCATCTTCCTTCAAAACTAAAACCAGAGGTGTCAAAATCTGCTTGTAAATTTTGTATGCAATTCACAGGCTTGAAAGGTGGGCATGGCACCCCAACTTTGGAGGGCTTCATCTCCGCAACCGTTATACGTAGGCTGCTAATACTTGGTATTCTTTCAATTGACATCAAAAGGTACCTGTATGTGAGATATCGGGTGAATCGGAGAGGGTCATGTGGGCATGTGAATTGACATGGAATGACCCATATGCGACCTTGCCTCCTCCACTTGTGCTTGTGGCCTCGCCCCGCCTCCTGGCCCCTCCTCCGTGAAGAAAACGATAAAGTTTCCCAGCTGTCAGCCTAGCCACAACAACTTTTGAGGGACTGTATTTCATTCACCATCCCAATTGCAAATGAGAAAAAGACTGTACAATTGAGCTTTTGCTAGATATTGAAATATAATGCTGTTGTCAGTGATTACTTCCTGTTACGAGGAAACAAGCACAAGTGGAGGAGGCAAGGTTGCATATTGTAACGCACTCGAGGTGTAGGGAGAGGTCATGTGGGATTCAAACCTTTGAACCCCAAATTGAAAAACCAACTACCTAACCACTAGGCCACTGCACACATTTTGAGTCATTACAGTGTGTGTAAATGTCTCGCCAGTCTGACCTGGGGCGCAGTTGAATATATGGGGAAGTCCATGACTATGCGGTCTCCACGCAGGTGGTTGCACAGCTCTCCACTCATCGTTTCGAATACTATCATCTCGTTGATGTTACCTGACAGAATAGAGTAGAGTAGAGTGCTTTATTGTCACTATATAAATACAGTGAGATGATGTTTGGAAGCAACCCACAGATGCCCATAAAATTAAAAGATATATTAACAGTATAACTATGTCATAAGAAAAAAAAGTTCATGTAAAAATAACACAGCAATATAGAGAAAATGCCTCTCATGACCACATTTTCTTAAAATACTAAGTAGGCGTACATATGCAGTTAGAATTAAATAATAATAATACAATCTTTCAAAGTGTCATACTTTTATCAAAGTAAAAATATGGCATACTTACTTTTGTGATAAAAGAGTACAGCTGATGAAGCAAGGGTGGCATGTCCACACAGGCTTACCTCATTTGTCGGAGTGAACCAACGCAAAGAAAAACGCGACGCTGAGGATTAAAATGAATATAGACAATACACACAGATGTTAGGCATTTTAACACACTCTGTGGCAGGTTGTGACATAGGGGCAAATGTTATAGTGCCTAAACAAAGTTTTACACTCAACAACATTGACAGTGCAAAGGTATTTTGGCCCACACAGCAAGCACTGGGGGTTATAGAACTCTCCATAAAATATAGAATTCCTTTACTATAGTATTTTGGCCTTACAATACAATCTTAAACATGACTTTTTAACAAATTGAAAATACAGTGTCACACTACAATTCAAATACATGGGAGATACAATGTTTGTCTTTTCATAGCAGCATTTACACATATGTTCTATAGTCTCCTGATTGACCTACAGCGGCCCTCTACTGTTGGCACCCCTCAACAATGCCTATAACTGATAGCCTACTCCACAGAATTGTGAGCAAACGTACAAAAGTACCTGTGACAAAGTCGTCAGATGTATCTTTGCAAATGACAAAGGCTGTTTCAGGCAAGTTCATCTCTGCTGCGATTTTTTGGTATAACTCCTCTGACAATGGCTGTGAATATGGAACATGACACGGCTAGTAGTTTTAGTTACATCTGATTGTGATAAAGCCATCACAGTCACATCTAATGATGCCATTGGTAAAAGTGTTCAAACTGATGCTGATAAAAAAATAAATTTAAAAAATCAAACACTAACTTACCGCTTTTATAAGGCATACAGCTGCCGGATTACCTTTAAAAGGTAAAGTAGTAAAAGCATCCATAATGTAAAGCGGTATATCCATTGCTGCGTTTTCCCTGACGGCTATGAACTCTGGTTGACTCTGGCTGAAAAGGGGGAGTTGAATTTTATACTTGCAGCATCAGCATTGTCCACCCTCGAATGGGCAGCCTGCAAAAAGCTGCCATAAGTCCAGCTCTCCATAATAACACTCCACGGCTGTGAGTCTTTTGTATTGGCACACAGATGAATGATAGCCTAGGCCTACAATTTATTTCCCTCAGAATTTGACATCAATGGGCCTACAGCAGTTTTGAAAATGGGAAACGTTATAGGCAAGATTGGCAAGTGTAACTTTTTACCACTTTATACCCTTTCTTTTCAATTTAAACTCTACGCAGGGCATGGCTCTGGTGGCACACACACACACACACACACACACACACACACACACACACACACACACACACACACACACACACACACACACACACACACACACACACACACACACTGAACAAGACAACATTGATGTTAGGCTATAAATAAACATTTCAACAGCTTGGCGAGGCTCTGCTTGACAAAACAAAGTCTCGCGAGATACTGGGGATAGACGTTACCTACCTAAACGCTGTTCCTTAGCTACCTACCTGAGGACAGACAGGCGTCTGACGGTAAAGAGAAATGTCGTTTCCTTACTCATATTCATGTACGATTATTATGCATTGATGTGGTAGCAGGGCAACGGTCGACATATTCGGTTTGGTGTTTTATCACGACATATGCTCATATTGTCCGAAACCATTGCCATTTTGTACGACGCTAGTTCTCTATACTACGTGACCGACGACAACTAGCTAATGTTTGCTAGCTGGCAAAGTATTCAGTGCGGTAGTAGTAGTGGTTGAACTCGTCTTTCCTGCCACCGTCGGCTAGATAAGCAATAATAAAATGTGTCTTTGTGTTTAATACTGCGGTTAAACTGTCACTACGTGGTTACTACAATGTCGGGCGTAACATTATTCCGGTGTCATTTCTTGTTTGTCTTGAGAATAGGAGATTTTGGCTAACCAGCACTTGACAGGGACGTCAAGTTAATTGTTCCTAGCCTTAGGTGCCAACGCTAGCTTTATTTACAAGGTGGGAACCACCTCGTACATGGCTATCTCCTGCTGTTTCAGCAGACCACATTGGATTAATAATCAATACTCTTAGTCTGTGCACAAGAATCCGTCTAAACGACTCATGGTAAAACGCTAAAATTGCGATTTCATTACCGGAAACCCCATATGCGCTACAGGTGAAGGTTTGTGAGTGACAGCTAGCAGGCTTGTTTCTGAAGGCACTGGTTCTATGGTTTTGGTTTTGGAGAGCTGACAATTTTCACATTAAGGATTGAGACTGGAATGTGAGTGTTGTTCTACACATTGGCAGCTAAGAGTACGCTCTCACAATGTTTGCCAGCTAGTTACCCACCATAGCTAAGGTTGCTTTCTGAACGTCAACCTGGCTTGTCACAAGAAGTTGACCGTTAACTGCTAGCACTAGAACTAATCCACCGTCAGGCGAAGTGAGCGATGCTGCAGGATAGTGTTGTTCTCTGTCAAGGTTGCAGAATAATATTTTAGCACTACCGAGATGTAGCATTGCAGCAAACACAGCAAGGTGATAAAACGAAAGCACTTGGTGTCAATGTCATGTGAGGAGTTAACCTTGGAACAGTGGATTTTCCACCCGCGTAACGTGACCCTGTGATAGACCCCTTCCTGAACATGACGACTCGGAAACTACACGTTGCTTAATCATCTTCCTCAGTCTTATATCAGTAGTGTACCGGTATTTTAATGCCTTGTTAGAGAAATCGATTATGTACCAGTGACGTGCGGTCAACTTTATGGCTGGTGAGGCACTGACTTTTCCAATATCAGATTTTCAAATATATAATACTACAGCTACAGTTTTAGTAAATTTATCAAATAGGCCTACCGATAAGTTTCATATGCCATAGCTTTCTTAACATAAGTTAGGCCTACATAATAAAACATGCTGCATTTCCGTAGAGTAAATGCTACTAGATCTCTCACTCACACACACACACACACACACACACACACACACACACACACACACACACACACACACACACACACACACACACACACACACAGGATTCAAACAGTGGTTTCACATAAACCACACTGCACCAATGTGGACAAACAGGAGCATCACAGCAGAGGGAGAGGAGACGAGGAGAGAAGAGGAGAGGAAAGGAGAGGAGGAGAGAAGAGGAGGAGAGAAGAGGAGAGGAGAAGTGAGGAGAGGAGAGAGCAGGAGAGGAGAGCAGAGGAGAGGAGAGGAGGGGAGAGAAGAAGAGAGAAGAGGAGAGGAGAGAAGAAGAGAGAAGAGGAGAGGAGAGGAGAGGAGAGGAGGAGAGAAGAGGAGAGGAGAGGAGGAGAGGAAGAGAGGAGAGGAGGAGAGGAGAGGAGAGGGGAGGAGAGGAGAGGAGAGGAGGAGAGAAGAGAGGAGGAGAAGAGGAGAGGAGATGGGAAAAGAGAGGAGAGGAGAGGAATAGTGAAGAGTGTAAGCTCCTTCAAAGCCCACTGCTCTCACACACACAGGATTCAAACAGTGGTCTCACATAAACCACATCACGGCGGATGCTCAATGAAAGACACACACACACACACACAGGATTCAAAACATGGTGTCATATAGACCGCTGAGCACCACGGCGAACAAACTGGTGTGATAACGTTTGTGATAAGCACCGGATTCTCGTGCAAATGTAGGCCTACATCTACTTGTACGAGGCTACGACATTTAAACAGAGATTACTACACAAGCTTCGATATGGTCACCAAATATTTTGGGACTGTCATTTATGTTATGCCTACACTTTGGAATTAGATCAGAGTCTTGTAGTTACACGGGTATATTTGATTTACCTCAACGGTACCCTGTACTCAACTTTACAAACAGTTACAGGGCACATGAGAATCCTGTTCAGATCACAAAAGCTACCACCACACCAGACAGAATCACGGCGGATTCACTCACTCCCCACGGGTCTCACAAACACAGGCTTCACACACATAGGAAACACTGATCTTACCTTTAACTCGTAGGCTACATCAGGTCCATGCGCCGCTCTTTTCCTTCACTTTGGAGTTGCGCATGCTAACGTTACTTTAGCCGGTGCTGTTCATCCAAAGCCACATCTATTCGAGACGCACCAAACGTCCAAAGCAATTTGGCATTGAATATGAATATGAGTAGCCGCGAGGATTTGTGTTTCGTGAGGCTCCTTAGTCCTTAGTAAATTGTTAAGTCGTAAAATCCCATGCGAATGGTCTTCCACACATTCTCGCCGGTTGCAAAAAAGAGATAGGGGAAACAAAAATAGTTTCTGTTGTACCACTCACTTTGAAATGATCGGGTAGTTATAATCTTCTGATCGGTCATCTGCAGTAGCAAACCCTTCAGCTCTGTCGGTCCTCCATTCTTTATCACATATTTTCCCCTTGGAAATCCAACTTTGAGAATGCTCTTAGTTTCGTTATGAAATCCACTTGTAGCAGTCAAAGAGAACAAGCTAGCCAACAACACCGACTGACAATATTGTGAACTTCAGATTCGCTATGACGTAACTGGCCAGCAATACTCTCAACGCCAGAAGGAGTCTGCGGCCAGGCTACTGCTGGCCTCACCACTGTATATTTCAGTGGGCGTTATGCCAAAGCGTTCAGAGTAAAGAAATGATAATCACACGTAGAAAATAGTAAAAAAATTATCAGGAAATGAGGGCACACCATACATACTTCTATTAAGTGTATAAAAACGTTTAATACAATATTACCAGGTTGCATTCACAGAACGAGCAAAATGGCGCATGCGCTCAAGCTTGTTAACGAGGTATTGCGCAATCCGGGGGTGAGGCAAATTCAGAGTTTCCCCAAATTCGGCGTATTCGGAGGAATTTGACATGAAATGGGCAAATATTACGATTTTGGCCACAAAAATGATTGAGAACGAGTGAAACAGTTTAAACACTGCTCAAATGGTAGTTATGGTGCAGATGCTAGACAACAATAGCTGTTATTGTAACTATTATTCACATTTACTGCATCTCATCATAATCATCTGGAGCTGGTGAGGCCGTGCCTCCCCTGCCGTATTGGAGTGCACTTGCCTGTTATGTACCTAACACAAGCAGGTAATTGGAGTGCTTCTGGGTCTTATCCTTTTTTCCTTGGTGCTCATTAGTGTAGGGTCTTTCAAACTTGGTCCAGAAAGACAGATGCTGAGGCACTCAAGGTTGCAATTTTTTTTACTTTTTTATTTGGCTACAATGCCTACGCGTTTCGGCCCTTATGGCCTTCTTCAGGGCGTATCGATCGATTATGTACCTAATGAAAGAAGTAAAATAATTGATATTACTAAACTTGATACAGATGTGAGCTTGAGATACCTTGTCAGTTTACTGTGTTCAAACCATATCCTTCAAATATGCAACTCGAGTTCTAACTTCTATGTTTAATTAACTGAGGGAAATAAGCATTATCCCCCAACACACACACACACACACACACACACACACACACACACACACACACACACACACACACACACACACACACACACTCCACCGCCACCAAAAATGAAAAAATGCTACACTATCTTCCATTTTTAAAAAATGATCAATTCATTTTATTCACTGATTTTCCTCCCAGATTAAAGATGTCTCACAATGATGAAGGGTATGTGGTCCGGATCCGTGGGCTGCCATGGTCATGCACGCAAGAAGAAGTCGCCTCCTTTTTCTCAGGTGAATGTTTTTCTTTTAGTCAGTCACAAGCATCCTAGGTACTGTAGCAAGCTAAAATGTAATTGAATGGAAATTGCAAGCTCTGCTGATTAGTTTCATGCATTCTCTTTCAGATTGTGACATTGTTGGCAAAGTGAATGGGGTATGTTTCACCTACTCCAAGGAAGGAAGACCTAGTGGAGAGGCCTTTGTAGAGTTGAAAACATCAGAGGATTTTAAGAATGCGTTGGCCAAGGATCGCAAATACATGGGGCATCGGTACATTGAAGGTAAATGCCTATCACTTACACCATGTGATATCACGTTACAACAATACAGACACACATTTAAAGTCAACAGAACTGGTGCTCAGAATGCTCAGAATTCTTAGGATCAATCCAGATCTGGAAAAGATATTTCATGTGGTTCATGAAAATGGCAACACTTCTCTTAAAGTCTTTTTAGAAAGATAGTTTACTTCATCTCCTAGCCTTCTGTAGTTGCTGTTGTTCCCTAGGTAGCCATATGTGCAGGTACTGTTACCCGCCTCTGAACTGTGCTGTGCCCGTTATGCAATCGCTCGGCTAAGGCCCCAGGCATCTACTACTTGCAGGGAGTTAAATTTTGCATTCTGTGTGTGCGTCTACAGCTTTCAACAGTTCAAACCTGATAAAATATGCAGCTACAAAGGGAGCAGCGGCCAAGAAGGCAAGGCATTCGCTCTGTTTCATAACACTGTGTGTGTGTGCGTGCTGCAACGCATATTTGTTTTTGTCCAGTACAAAGTGACTTCGCTGCGCTACATATGACATTGAACCAGGTCACTTCAGTGTGGTATACGACACAGAGTTATGTGATAAAGCCTGGTGCAGTAGAGGAAACGTGCAAAACTTGTTTGTAGAAGAGCCCAGGGCGCAATTATCACAACCAAAGAAAATCAGGGTATACCTGTATATCAGGGTTTGCCATTATATCTCTCCCTTGGTCTCCCTCATACCACCCAAAAACAAAAAAAGACCCCAAAAAAACCCAAAACGTGTGAGATGCTGTGCTGTTGCAGTGTTTTAAGTCGAGCTGCAGTCAGATGGACTGGGTTCTGGATGTTTGCAGATGAGCCCAAGGCGTAACTCTTCACTTGCAAGCAAACAAAAACAATCCAAGCAGAAAGGGTTCCTCATCTATCAGGGTTTACAACTATCTCTTTTGCAGTGTTTAAGTCAAACCGCAGTGAGATGGACTGGGTTCTGAAGCGCTGCGGCCCCACAGACTACGACAGTAGCAGCGGCTGCACGCTGCGCCTCAGAGGCCTCCCCTTTGGCTGCAGCAAGGAGGAGATCGTACAGTTCTTCGCAGGTACTCAGGGACGTCACGTTTAACGGCAATGACGTCTACAAACAGTTTATATATATATATATATATATTTAAAAACAAAAAAAAGCAAGCATAAACAAATTTTGAGCATAGCAACACTGTTTATTTTTTGCTGGTGCCTTGCGTTTTTTAAGTCTTCTGGCCTACAAATGTAATTTGAAATGGTCTGAAATGTTTTCTAAAAGCAAAGAAATGACCGGTCGTTTGTGCTGTTCACTGTATGCAAAAGTCATCCAAGTGAATTAAATGTAAGTTGGTGATGTGTACACTTTGAAATCTGTGTGCAATGTCAGTAATGGGTGTAATAACCAGTAAATGTATTATTTAAATTCTTCAACCAAGTGTTATTTTGGGAAAATAATGTTCCTATAAATCTGAATTGGTGGCAGGGTGTGGTTTGTTTTGTTTTTGGGGGTGTTTGTGTTCTGCTCATCTCTCCACAGTTTGGGAATCTGCTGCGGCTCTGTTATAACATGTCTCCCCTTGTGGGGTTATTTGTCCTTTGGGTTAAAGGGTTGAAAATCGTTCCAAATGGGATAAGATTGCCGATGGACTACCAGGGGAGGAGCACAGGGGAAGCCTTCGTGCAGTTTGCCTCAAAGGAGATAGCAGAAAAGGCACTGGGGAAACACAAGGAAAGAATAGGGCACAGGTGGGGCCAGCAAGACTGGGAAATGGGAACTGGGGGCTGTGGTTGGACTGTGCTCTCACTTTACTGTGGGGCCCAGGACCGGGGGGAGGGGGAGGTGGAGGGAGGGAGAGGGGAGTGGAATGGGTGTGTATGTGTGTGGGGGGGATGCGGGGTAGGGAACAGGGTTGGGCGGTGGGGGGCAGGGTTGGTTGGGATCATGCATCTTTCTGCTCTAGAACAAAGATGTACCATTAATATCCATTTCCATCTCAACCTTCCCTCATTTCCACTCATGGGCTACTGATCTCACCTTGTTCTCCATAACACTTGGAGTTTCTGTAAAAGGCACAGATCATAGATCCTATGGTTGATTGATAGTGGGTGGAATGGTTTGCTGGGGGTCAAAAATGTTTCTAATTTAGCTGGAAATGAAAAGTCCTCTTGTGTGGCTGTATTTTAATGAATGAAGTTAATCTTAGCTCATTGGAGTGGTAACTCTAGGTATTGGCTTTAAACCACTGAAAAAAGTAATTGTATCATCAAGGCTCAGATAGCTTTATTATGGCTATGTGTAAATATGCATAAGATGTGACACCTTTTTTGTATCTCGTAGCACATTGTGATGTTGTGCCTCTTGGAACCCAGGTACATCGAGATATTCAAGAGCAGTCGCAATGAGATCCGGGCATACTACGAAGTGCCCCGCAGGATGATGCCTCAGCGGCCGGGTCCGTACGATCGGCCAATCATGGGGCGCGGGGGCTTCTTTGGGCCTGGTCCGGGTAGAGGCGGCGCGGTTCTGGACCAGATGCGCAGTGGAGGCGGCGGATACAGCGGAGGTGTGTTACCCCTTACTGCAGTGGTCTCCAAATAGCAGCCCGAGGACCAAATCTGGCCCGGACATGGCAAACATTTGGCCCGCACAGTTTGCCTTTTTTGTTGTTGTTGTTGGGCCACCATATTGTTAATGTTTGGGTTTTTTCATGTTTGCGTATTGTAAGTACTACAGCATGAAGTCACCATCTACCTCTGTCTGTGTTTTAAAGGTTACGGAGGCTTTGACAACTACAACGGCTTCAATAACTACTGCTTTGGCAACGGCATGTTTGAGGAGAGGGGCGGCAGGGGCGACCGCAGCAGAGGTAGGAGGACCAGGACCCTTTAAAAGTAGCCTGTGACCGGGCTCATTTGGCCTGGGAAACATGACGTGTGTGTGTGTGCGCACGTTTGTGTGTGTACGTGCGCGCGTGTGTGTGTGCGCGTATGTACGTACATACATGTGCATGTGCATGTGCTTGTGTGAGTGTGCGCCTGTGTGAGAATGCATGCATGCCTGGGTGTTATTTTGTTGGTGTGTGTGTGTGTGAGAGAGAGAGAGAGAGAGTGAGAGAGAGAGAGAGGTATGTGTATGTATGCATGTGCTCACGTGTGACTGAGAGCTTGCATAATGCTGTATTGTCTTTTTTTTCTATTCATGTGCCTATGTGTATGTGTGCATATATGTGCACCTGTGTGGTTTCTTTGTGTTTTTGATTCCTGCTGTGTGCAGGTGTGTTTGTAGTCAGCAGTGGTAGCCATGGGGATTATGGTGGGGGCAGTACAGTTGTGTGTGTGTGTGTGTGTGTGTGTGTGTGTGTGTGTGTGTGTGTGTGTGTGTGTGTGTGTGTGTGTGTGTGTGTGTGATATTTATGTGTGTGTGTTCCTGTAGGCAGCAGTAGTAGCCATGGTGATATGGTAGGGGCATTAACGTGTGTTATTAATGTGTGTAAAGTGTGTGTGTGTTTTTGCAGGCTGCAGTAGTACCCATAGTGATTATGGTGGTGGCATTAATGTGTGTGTTCATGTTATTACTGTGTGTGTGTTCCTATAGGCAGCAGTAGTAGTCATGGCGGCTATGGTGGGGGCGGCGACAGCAGCAGTTCCAGTTTCCACAGTGGCCACTTCGTGCACATGAGGGGCCTCCCCTTCCGAGCCACAGAGGCCGACGTCGCCAGCGTGAGGCCACACACCATCCACACTCACTCACTTAGGAGCAGTATCCGGCTATACCGACTGAGGGCCTCCGCACATTGGCTCCGACAGCACTGCGGAGCACTTTCGCTTCCGACACTATTCTGAGCCCCAAACCCAATTTCACACGAACATAGCATGGAAAGTCAATGGGCGGCTCCGACAAAATAGAACTTGCCTCTAATCGCTAGCCGACATCCGCGAATGGCCGCAGACATCGGCGTCGGTGTGTGAGGTTCTATTGACATCAATGGAATCGAACTTTGGCGGAGCAGTGCTCCACACTTTGTCGGAGCCGATGTGCGGGGGCCCTTAGGAGCAATATACAGCTATACTCACAGACATTTAGAAGCAATATAGAGCTATACTCACTTAGGACCAAATAAACCGGGCACTCACAGACAGTTAGGAGAAATATGCACAGACACTTAGGGATATTTAGCCTTCAGTAAAATACATGAAAAAGTGAATTAGTGTTAAGTGTCAGGTCCAGCCCGAGGTCATTTGCTAAGCCTGCTCCGTCTGGGCAGCCGAGACAAAAATGTTAAGGAGATGGGCTTTAGATCGGAGGGTTGCTGGTTCGAATCCCACCCTTCTACTACCTACCTCATTCCTTGAGCAAGGCACCTAACCCCACACTGTCACCAATACCCTATAAACAGAGGCGCATCTTGCCACCAGGTAAGGCAGGCAGCCGCTTGGAGCTCCCAAGCCCCTAGATAGTGAATAACAGCCCACACATTACCACAGTAGTGGCGATTTTGGTTCAAATGTTGATTCTTTTGCATTTTTGCTTGGGGCCCCATCTGATCTTAGAATCGCTTCTGCCTATAAATTGCTTTGCATAAAAGCATCAGCTAAATGTAATTTATTGTAAAGATTTGTGCAAGGCAATTTGTTTTGATATTTCACCGGTTATAACCAAGTGTGCTTCTGAAGACATTTTTTGTTTCATCAATGTTCTTTGAAATACGCGTCTGTAAATAAGACACAAGTCTTTCCATCGCTCTTCCATTGATGTTTCAGACAGGTTTATTCACTGATGAGTTAGTGGATTTGTGTTGATTTTTGGTGTGTGTTAAATGTGTAGTGATGTGTGTCTCCTGTGTCATTGCAGTTCTTTGCGCCGCTTCACCCCATGCGCGTCCGCATCGACGTCGGCCCGAATGGCAAGTCCACTGGGGAGGCAGACGTGGAGTTCGCTTCGCACGAGGATGCCGTGTCAGCAATGTCGAAGGACAAGAATCACATGCGTACGTATGCGTCTGTCTGTCTGCCTGCTTGCCCTGTCTGCTCCCCTCTGCTTGCCCAGTCTACAGTACACATCTCCGCTTTCCTTTGCCTGCCTTGCCCATTCCCCTCTGTTCCCCTCCTCTCCGCTTTCCTCTGCTCTGCTCCATTCCCCTCCACTCCTCTCTGCCCCCCTCCACTCCTCTCTGCCCCCTCCACTCCCCTCTGCCCCCCTCCACTCCCCTCTGCCCCCTCCACTCCCCTCTGCCCCCCTCCACTCCCCTCTGCCTACCCTGTCTGTTCCACTCCTTTCCTCTCCTCTCTGCTCCTCTCCACTCCCCTCTGCTTTCCTCTGCTCCGCTCCGTTCCCCTCCGCTTCTCTCTGCCTACCCTGTCTGTTCCACTCTTTTCCCCTCCTCTCCGCTCCTCTCCTCTCCCCTCCCCTCTGCTTTCCTTTGCTCCCCTCCACTCCACTCCTCTCCGCTCCTCTCTGCCATCCCAGCGCTGCTCTCTTTGGAAGCGTCACATCAGGACCCGCAGCCTCCAGGATTATGTGAGGAATTTGCTAAAGCTGCTCAAAGATAACGGCTGGTATAGAGAGAGGCCATAATGGCGGGCCACTGTTTAGTGAGCTGCGCAGCGCTGCGCACGGTGCCCCAGGCCTGACCTCTACACTCTGTTGTCATTGTCAAAGCACGTGGGGTCAAAACATGGGGCTTTCTGATTGTTTGTGCCCTGCCCTGTCCTGCCTTGGTCTGTCACCAGAGGTGGCAGGTGAACATTACACGAGTTGAAATCGTACACAGGAACTATTATTTATTTGTTCGTTAGTCCAAGACGAGTCAAATCAGTATTTTAGAGGAGGGACAACATGATTTCAGAGCAATACAACTTTTTTAAAGTGTGAAAGATACCAGATCACTGTATTTGGCACCATGTGAGAACCCTCAGGTGTGGTACATTTCAAGGAATAGTTTGTCAATGTAACAAACGTGCTTTACTCGCTTTATGTATTCTCCAACTTCTCTCTTTTCTGTCTCTCTTTGCAGAGCATCGTTACATTGAGTTGTTTTTAAACTCAACTTCAAGCGGAGGATCTGACATGGGTCAGTATCATTATTTTTCAAAAATCAATGTAGTTCTCCATGTTGTTTGGTTGCTGTGTGGTATGCAGACAGGTGTCAAAAGTAAAAATAAAAGTGAATTCATGGTGTAAGTATGACACTAGCACATGCTATTGCATAGATACATTTGCTCCATTGTACCTAATGAGGAGGTAGATAAACTGTTTTGTTACTAAAAACCTAACAAGAACCCAACACAAACTTGATCAAACCAGCACGGGGTCAGCTGATCATAAGACTAGTAAACGGGTAAACAGGACTAATAAACAGGTCTACTGGAAGCAAACTGTGTTTCTTTTTTTACTTTTACTTTTGCTTTTGACACCTCTGGTGGTTTGAAATGTAACTGGTATGGTGTGTTGTTGTGCAGGTCGCGGGGGTGGTGGCGGTGGCGGTGCGTTCTACAACAGCTCTGGAGGCGGCATGGGCTCACGAAGCAGCGGACTCCGAGGAATGTTCTAGAAATACACTCTGCACTGGGGCCTATACTACAAAGCTGGTTCAGGAGTAAACCAGGTTAAGCTAAGAGGTAATTCATCTAATAGAAGATGATCTATTTAGAGCTCTTAACTTAACCTGGTTTACTCCTGAACCAGCTTTGTAGTACAGACCCCTGGTCTCTTCAGAGTGGCACCGTTTTCAACCCAAAGTTGGAAGAGTTGTTTTTGTATTTGGATGTTTTCACATGTTCATAAAAAATGTACTTAGAATATTTCCAGTCTCAAAGAGTGGAATAATAATAAAAAAGAAATGTCTATTACACACATATATAAATATATATAAATATATATATATTTGGGATCATTACGTAGGCTAATAACCAGCTATTGTAAATTTTACTTATAAATTAAAGTTTTATATAAAACTCTTGTCACTGTTCATGGTTCATTGTGGGGTTTTTAAAATGTTATGCGATAATTTGACAAGATAGATTTTTCTGTTTACTGTTTCATGATCAGAGATCCCTTTACTGTAGTTTTTTTCTTCTCATTTTTCATTTTATAAAGGCTATATGTTTGCTTGAGTTGTGCAGTTGTCGGGGTGATTATCTCTGAATATTTCAAGAGCTAACCCGGAGACACAATAAAGACAACACTGCTATATTTTACAACCGACCTCCAGCTATGTTTTCATTGTCATGACTGGTTCAAAGCACAAGTCAGGGTCCCCCTGGTATGTAAACAGTGACAATACTGGACATGCTCTGCCCAGAATTGTTTCTAAACACAAGCAAAATTGGTGAGGCGTGGGTTGACATCTCACTAGAGATGCACCGGATCCTACGAAAGGGTTGAAACACATAGCCTATTCGCACATGTGGGCCCTTTTTATTACGTTGGCTAAAACTATTTTTTAGACTCATTGGCTTACTGCCACACTGCCTGCAATGGCCACTTCCAAAGGGCTTTCACTCCATGCAGCGATTGGGGTTGTGAAAGACTGACTGAAATGCCTAGCTACGTAAAAACTAGAGATGCACCAGATCCTGATTTTTAGGATCCTACCGGATATTGGATCCACTGCTTAAGATCCTGCCGGACCTGGACCCTGTGAAAAACCCTATTATCCTGCCAGATCCGGAACCGGATCTTGGATCCGGTGCATCTACTTCTCACACTAATTTATCTAAAAGTACAGTATGTATCACTATTGCTACACAATATTCAGTCCATGATGGCATATCGGTCACCTACCGTAATTCTTCCACATGGTGGACCTTTAAACTGATAAGTGCAAACCACTATGACTTCAATTGGCAATACCATGACTCAAATCCCAATATGACTGGATTAGTGATTGTCTTAAAATCCTTTGCAATGCAGCACATGATGGAGTGCAATGTTTCCCCATAGACATACTGTAGTGTGTTAACGAAGCACAAAGCCACCAGGACGTGCAGTGTAGCGTTGCTGTCTGTCTTTCACACGTGGGTCTTGTATATTTCGCAGGTTCTCGACGTCATACTGGAATGCCCTCCCAGCTCAATAGCTCCAAACACAATTAATGCTCCAAGTAATACACACACACACTCAATAGACACAGGTCCATTCCTACAGTATGAGGTGTTTATTTGAAATCTGGTGAAAATGTGATTCTTAAAAGCGAACATTCAACAATGGTTCTTCAGTAACCTTTACTCTGCCAAAAACTGCTTTCTAAACAGCCTTTTCATTTTTTGCTTTCTTTCAAACCATCTGAATGAGGACTGCGCTCAGCCTGGGGGCCGATGTCCACAGTTGCGTTTTGTGTGTGTGTGTGTGTGTAGGCTGTATACCAGACAGCCAGACGCGATGGCAACATTTGAATCTGTGCTTGACACTGTGCTCTCACACAAAAACAAATACAATCAACAGATACAACCATCAGTGGTTTGAGTCAATATTTAGCCTACTGTACAACAATTCACATTTGAAATATCTTAGCCATTTTATGAAGGATTTATGGTACAGTTTTGTTTTTTTCCAAAATACATGACTGGCATAAATTAATTATATAAATCATATTGAAAATCTTTCCAGTTGCAATTAAAAAAGAAAACATAGAGAGGAAAAAAAAGAGAGGAAATACCTTGGGCAGTCATGGGTGAGCGGTGGGCAGTCATGGGTGAGCGGTTAGGGCGTCAGACTTGCATCCCAGAGGTTGCCGGTTCGACTCCCGACCCGCCAGGTTGGTGGGGGGAGTAATCAACCAGTGCTCTCTCCCATCCTCCTCCATGACTGAGGTACCCTGAGCATGGTACCGTCCCACCGCACTGCTCCCCATGGGGCGCCACTGAGGGCGGCCCCCTTGCACGGGTGAGGCATAAATTCAATTTCGTTGTGTGCAGTGTGCAGTGTTCACTTGTGTGCTGTGGAGTGCTGTGTCACAATGACAATGGGAGTTGGAGTTTCCCAATGGGCTTTCACTTCACTTTCACTTGGCATACATTTTATGGCCATTATGTGCTGTATTACATATGATATTACTTAATTCTAAACACAAGACACGTTGCTCTTAGTAAATGGCAAGTTTTGTAGAATTGTGGATACTGTGCAGTTTTCAACTTTAAAATGAAAGCAGCATTAAGAATCTTAGTGCTTTAGGGTGGTCAAACGTTGTTTTGACTTCTCTATGTAGAAATGTCTGGAAATGTCCTCA
>NC_085880.1:19006027-19031027 GCF_034702125.1 Engraulis encrasicolus | reverse complement strand
ATGGCCACTACCCCAATAAATTAGCCGAGCAACACGGCTTCTCTGGCCTCAGGCAGTTCATGGACAGCTATCTTGTGAGTGGACATATTTATACGACAGGCATAGTTAATGTTATTAAAGGTGGGGTCTCAGGTTAACCATTTTAAGAAAATGTACTATTATGACATCACGTTGGGGGTTCCGCAGGCTCATAGGAGTCTATGTAGGACCCCCTAGGTGTTCCCCCAACGTGATGTCATACCTGCAACCCCACCTTTAACATTTTTGCTCTTATAATATGTATACCCTTTCTAA
This sequence comes from Engraulis encrasicolus, assembly GCF_034702125.1. Taxonomy (NCBI): domain Eukaryota; kingdom Metazoa; phylum Chordata; class Actinopteri; order Clupeiformes; family Engraulidae; genus Engraulis; species Engraulis encrasicolus. The sequence continues at coordinate 19,030,733 of NC_085880.1, read as the reverse complement.
ATGTACCCTCTCCGTCAAGTCAATAATATTACAGACATACAAACATTAGATTCTGCAATGGGCTATTATTATAAATGTTTGGCAAGCATTGCAATGTAAGGCATACTCCTGGTGAAGGTTGTTGCGGAAGTATTTCAGTGCTAAAGGAACCTCTTTTAGAAAGTGTTTTAAAGCATCACTTTCAAACTCAACCATCCCAATGTATGTATGGTAGGTATGAAAAATATGTACATTTCATTGTTTATAGAATTATAGATATTTTACAATACATACAGGTGTCCTTTATTTGTCCGTTTGGCCAGAAGCCTCTTCTTGTCTTTAATGAGCATTTCTTTCTTTTCCTCCCCAGGAGACGGCAGACATTCAGACAGACATTCAGGACTCTCTCTCACAGCAAGAGACGGAGGATATTTACGAAATAATGCAGGACGCCATGTCCAAGTATTCCCTCAAGGAGGACATCTACGAGTCCATGAGAGAAGTGGCCCCTGAATGTGCTGAAGACCTATGTGAGTTATAAGCATTAGATACAGTTGTGGGAGGACACTTGCATTATCCCATTTTAGCCTGTTGCTGTGTATTCATCATTTAACTTCTCTACTTATGTAAAAAAAGGTGTGACCTAACATCAGTCGTAAAGAGTACAGAGACTGCATATAAAGTTAAGGTTGCTTGGCAAAAGTTGCCTAGCGTTTCCTCACCTTACTGTAACAGATTGTGAAGAGAAGTGAAAGGAGGTCTCTGTGTTTAATGTTTGTTGTAGTTGTCACTTGGTAGTGGTGCGCAGGGCCACTGTCAACTTTGGCACAACTGGGCCTGGGACAAAGTTATGTGAAAGGCACCCCTCCCTCAATACATACAATCAGGGCTCTAAATTGACACCAGCCAACCGGCTAAATCCTGGTGAAATTTTCGTTTGACTGATTGAAAAACCAACTTAGTTGCCACTTTGATCCCCAGTGAGTGTGTGTGTGGCTAGGAAGATAAACATCTACAAGCCATTTTGGCTGGTTAAAAAAAAGTTAATTTAGAGCCCTTCATACAATGTAATAGGGATCAGATTCTGACCCCTGAAATCTTTGTTCCCTCCACCGTTGTTTTGTAAACAAGTCTATTCCGTTTTGATATCAACATGATGCTCCCTTCCTTTTTTTTTAAGCGTTCACTTTTAAATGTTTTCTTCCTTGTAGATGAAGATATGGAGACGGCATTGAAAGAATCGCAGAACCATGAAGATACTATGCTGAGAAGATTTTTCCAAGGTAAACCGTACCCGCCAAGCAATTTATCGTGCATGGCAGAGATAGGACAGTGCTGCCGTGAGTCCCAAACAATATCTGTTGCACATGCTCTTTCAGAGAAGAGGGCAGGTACCGCTTAGTCTACTCTAATCATCGATAAAGAAGGTTCTCTTCAAGGGAAGAGGGCCGGTACTGTAGCCTAATCATCAGTCAAGACAAGGTCCTGAGGCACTCTATGCACTTTAGTCCTCTTATAACATTGTAACTTATTGTACAGTGATTCTCAAACTGTGGGCCCTGAAGGTATTCCAAGAAGTCCTTGAAATCATTTTCCAGAAATCAAAATAATATTGGTGTGTGTGTTGCTGTTGACTATACATTTGAGTTGTATTGTTACCTTGGGGCGCCATTGAGGGCTGCCCCCTTGCACGGGTGAGGCATGAATGCAATTTCGTTGTGTGCAGTGTGCAATGTTCACTTGTGTGCTGTGGAGAACTGTGTCACAATGACAATGGGAGGTAGAGTTTCCTAATTGGGCTTAGGTTTATAGGTTCAGAGGTGGGCACTGAACTCTTGTGAAAATTAAAAAATGGGCCCCAAGTTGGAAAAGGTTGCGAATCCCTGTTATAGCTTGTATTGGTACGGATGTACAGTACGCATGTTTTGTTATACGCATGTATAATTGTTTCTAATAAAGTCAGAGAAAAATCAGATGGCAGTTGAATTATGATGCAATAATAATGCACAGAAACAATTTGCTCAAAAACACAACTAAAAAAACTTTACAGTCACAGTGCTCTGTACCATGGCTCATAAGTTATTGAACCAGAAAAGTTATTATAATAGCTACAATCTTTTACATGCTCACAAAACACCAGGTCAAAAAACTTTGTCAATGTCAATCTCCATCTTTGTCTTTGAAGTTCAAACTGGGAAGCCCCTTTGCCCCGAGGCCAACTACTCGATGGATGAACCACAGTGGCGAGGTGTGGCGGAGGGAGAAGACCCGTACGAGGTAGAGGAAGACGAGGAGGACCCTTATAACCTGTGCATGATGGAGCAGATCTACGACACGGTGGAGGAGCAGCAGGCCATCCCTCTGGAGATCCTGAACCGGCCCCCAGCCCCCATCCCCCGCCCCTCCTGCACCCTGGAGATGCAGCAGAGCTCCACATACATCTCACGCGGTAAAGAGACACCAGATCTTACAGAGCACCACATACATCTCACGCGGTAAAGCAGGGGTGGGAAACCATATGTCTCAAGGGACGTTAACGGCCCTTGAAGCCATTTTATCTGGCCACCGACATCATTTTAATGTTATGCAGCTTCACATGAAATATGACATATTTTGTAAATGAATCTTAGACATTACATTTGCAATACAATTAAGTTATATTCAGGGTATTTAGAGAAGGTGGCGTCCTTCAATATAGGCCTAAAGTGCAGGGGTAAATCCTGGTTTGTGATCATATTACGGCCTTCAGAGGACTTTTACGGCCCTTGGAGGAATTTGAAGTGGCCCATTAAATGAAAAACGTTCCCCACCCCTGCGGTAAAGAAACACTAGACATTACAGAACACCCAGAGCAGGATTAAGATGGCCCAGGGCCCCTAGGCTACAGGTTGCTGTGGGCCCCCCAGAAGGCACATTTTGTGACTAATTTACAGTACATACAGTAGACAGTGTCTTAATTAGCTAGGAATTAAGAATAACATGTCTTACCAACTGTACTGAACACAACAGATACATTTTTCAATATTGCATCTTGTCACAATCCTGCAATTTTTCACTTTTTGCCAATCGGGGCCCCCCTGGCAGATGGGGGCCCCTAGGCTGCAGCCATACAGTATCTAGCCTGTTTATTAATCCGGCCCTGAAAGAATACCACATACATCTCATGTTGTAAAGAAATACCAGATATTAGAGAATAACACATAAATATCACTTGGTAAAGAAGCAACCACCATTACAACTCATAGGAAGCAATGCAGCTCAAGGTCCAGCCACTGAAACTCCATAGGAATTAATACATATCTGATTTAAACACCAGTCTCTAAAACTCATAGGAGACAATGAAGTTCCAGCTCCAGCAGTTGAAACTCCTAGGAACGAATAAACAATAATTCAACCAAAGACATGTCATTAAAAACTAATATGAAGATATGAAGTTTGATCACTTTGAATGTAAGTGGGGGTTATTTATGAATAGGCTGTGTAGAACCAGTTTTAGATCAGAATGAAACATGTCCGTAGCTAGCTATAAGTAGCTTAGAAAAACATCATCTAGCATCGCATACTGTTGTTTACTTGCATCTCATGCTAGAATGAAACAGTTGCAGCATATCAGTGAAATAGTCGAGATGGTGCTTTTTTTTTCACTTTGACACTGGTGGTAAAAAAATGCAACCAGCTAAACCACACTGTTGTGACTAATACAGCTTGGGTACCTCTCTTTGCAGTGTTTTCTGAGAAAGAGACCACCTACTCCCAGTGCGCTCACAGAGGCAGCTTTGACTCTCAAGGTTTGCTATTTCATTTTCTTTTATTATTGTTTTGTCTTGCATAATGTATGTACAGTAAGACACCATAGATAGCTCTTCTTGATGTATTCGATGCGTTCAAAATACAAATTCGCATTCAATTGGGCAAACTGTAGGCTGTCATCACAGGTGTTTCACATACAAACCACAATGTACGGTACTGTAAAACACTGCAGCCAGTTATACGTTAAAAAGTAAGTTGCCCCGCTGCCTTAAGTTTGTAAGTTAACTCAACTTGAGAACGGCTCGACTTGAGTTAACTTACAAACCAGCAGGGCAATTCTTTTTGCATTTAACTGGACTGCAATAACCTTCATATGTGCAGGCCACTTGCTGAAGCTAAGTAGACATGAACTCCTCTTGTCAGTGTTTTCCCTCTTACCCTTTGACCGCCACCTTCTTTAAAATGAGGAAGTTTTGACATATTCTTTGAAATCATGATGTTTTAGAATGCCATGTAATATTGGTTCAAACTTACAAAAGTGTCACACGCACTCACACAAATGCACACAAGCAAGCACACTCAAGTGCACGCGCGCACACACACACACACACACACACACACACACACACACACACACACACACACACACACACACACACACACACACACACACACACACACACACACACACACACACACACACACTATGACATGACATGTTTTGTAAAGGAATCTTAGAAATTTGCAATATGATTAAGTTATATTATCAGGGGACCTACTGAAGGTGGAGTCTGTTGTAAATGTGACCACCTTCAATATAGGCCTAAAGTGCAGGGGGAAATCCTGGTTTGTCTTATATAGAGGATTTTATAAAATTCGAAGTGGCCCTCGGATGAAAATGGTTCACCATCCCTGCCCTTCGGTATATACTATAGGGTTAAAGTTGAAAGCTGCATTCTGCCCTTATGCCACTGTATCTACAGGAGAAAAAAATGAGCACAGCAGTTGCTTCAGTTCACATCACAGCATTTCCGAAAGAAGGCCAAGAAGCCTGGGGCCTTTTGACATGGCTCATAAGGTGTTTGGTTTGAATCTGGTGGCCTGGCTATGTTTGCACTAACTGAGTGATTTGTGAGATAAGATGATGCTCCGCTCCCCAAAACTCACTTAGTGCACTTAAAGCCCTCAGAGACTTTCTTCGTGACAAGCGGTGGAGAATTGTTGAAGGGTGCTTGTTGTCAGGGCCGCTGCTAGGCATAAGCAGAGTAAGCAGAGTGCTTAGGGCCTCAACCACTTCAACCACTAGGGCCTCCTGAGTCCTGACCAGCTATGCTTAGGGCCTCCAAAACGTGTTGCTTGTTGTGTTGCCTTTGGTTGGTGGTTGCTATGACAGTAAAATAAGTGTTGTTTTTTGGTAACTGTGGTGGAACCAAGTGTTTTAGCTTTAACATCAAATTCAAGTTCAAGATCAAGTTCAAGTTCAAGTTCAAGTTTATTGTTGTAGTCATATCAACAGTATGAAATACAGTTGCTAGGACTGTACCTTGGTGTGCCCACAAATACAAAAACACAACCAGACAAAACAAAAATAAAGAGGGGAGGGGAGCATGAAAGAAAAACACGAGGGGCCATAAATAACAGATAATTGCACATGCAAAAAAACATTGAAAAGTGCAATGAGACATTAAAAGTGCATGTGTGTGCATGTGTCCCTCGGTAGTGGTGCGGCCGGTGAGGGACCGGCTCCTGAGCAGTGCCCACGACCCTTACGCGGGCATGAAGACGCCAGGGCAGCGGCAGCTGATTGCCCTGCAGGAGCGCGTGAAGGTGGGCTCCCTAACTGTAGAGGAGGCAGTCCAAGAGTTCAAGGCCTGGAAGTTCGACCAGGACGGACGCACTCAATCCATTCGCTTCCAGCAGGTGACCTGATTGACAGTGCATGCTTGCTTGCTTACTAACCAGGGGTGCATTTCTCAAACGCATAGTTGCTAACTGCATTAGGTACTTTGTTGTTCGTAATGCAATTCCCACTGGCAACTACAGAAGTTGCTAACTGGATAATAACTACACTTTCGTGAAACACAACCCAGTGGTGCATTTCATGAAAGTGTAGTTGTTATCCGGTTAGCAACTTTGGTAGATGACAATGGGAAATTGCATTGCAAACAGCAAAGTAGCCAATTAGCAACTATGGTTTCGAGAAATGCACCCCTGATGTGTTTGTGGTGAATTACAAAGCGCAAAAAGCTATGAATCTCAACCCACACACTGATCATTTCGCTTTCAGTGTGCGGGTATTTTTTTCTGATTAGTTCTGACCTGTGGGTCATCTCCAACACACCTGCCAGCTGAGGTGTACGGAAAAAAAAATCACAAATTGAATTAGAAATTTAAAAAAATTACATTGTTGTGTCGATTTTAGATTAGATTAGATTAGATTACATTTTTAGGAAATTACACACTAATAATCTTGTTTCCAGTCATAATTTTGGTTTGCAACAAGAGATTGATTGTATGATGTTTAGAAATATTAAAATGATGTTTTTGTGTCTGTGGCATAGGACAATATTCAGCGCTTGCGTGACAGCATCACCCGCCGTCATAAAGAAAAAGGGAAGTCCCCAATGGAAGGTAACTTAACTATACTTTGGAGAACTCATTACCGGTATGTTTATTATGTGAAAATCCGACATTTTCGTTGGAACACCCAGATGAGACCTGGGTATAAATATCACTTTTGTCTAGAAAGATCCGGGTGAGACCTGAGTGTAAATAGCTTTTTTTGTCTTGATGACCTGAGTGTAAATAACCTTTTTTGTCTTGGTGACCTGAGTGTAAATGGGTCAATGAGGTTTTAGTAGTAGCATACGTCAGAGTGCTGCAACCACAGCTAATGCCACTACTGTTTGTGTTAAATTATTTCCTTTTTTTGTTTGTAGCAGATTATCTAAGAAGCCGTCATTGCAGTGCGTCAATAAGCAATGACTAATTCATTTATGGACATTATGGTTGTACCACCAGACGTCACTGACCCAAATACCTTTTTTTGTTGTTGGTAGGAACATGTGGGTGATACCTGTGTCTAAATAGCATTTTTTTGGTCTGGCCAACAAATACATGAAATATTATTTGAAATAGTATTGTATACAATAGCTATGTTTACATCAGACATATAATAAATAATTAAGTCACTTTAATTCTGAATGTAGCTTGATTCCACTTTGAAAACGCCATGTAAACACTTCACAATTCGGAATCAAATAAAAGATCAGACTTAAACTCGACCGAACTATTTAATTCTGAATGATTCATATCATGTAGGCCTAAATGTAGCCAATATCATGTGTTCCGCTCCGCTGTGTTGTGTTGTGGTCAGATCTGGACATCACGTCACCACTGCAGAGGAACCTTCAGTGGAGTGGGAGCATGAGTTTGGAGTGTGCCGTGTACGAGCCGGGGCCCCGCACCAGCGCACCGCCGCCACCCCCCATCCCCCGCCCGCTGCAGAGGGGAACCTGGCAGACCGGCAGCACCTCCAGCAACTCCAGTGAGCTTTCATAAGACACAAGACACAAGATATATCCTTACTTAATCGTGTGTTAATGTACGTTAAAAAAAGTAGCCTACTTAGCATCTGTAGTGCACTTCTTGTTCTGTAGCCTATATTTCCCGTGCACTTTGTTTGTACGAGTGATGTCAGCTATGATTATGTCCTCGATTGTACTTGTAAGTCGCTTGTAAGTCGTCATTTCCAAAACAAATCTTATTTTGCTTCTCTTGGTAAAGATGGACAGAATCAGATGACATTAACCCACTTCCAACTGCCCGTAATGCTACCACTAAACACTATTAACATTGTATTTAAATAGCATTTTAGTGAATAGCTCTTCAAATGGCCATGGCTCTACTAAGGAAAGTAGCACTGTGTGGATGAAACAGAAATGCTGGGAGAAAAAAAAACACATGGCCCTCCCAGGCTAGATAAAAAGCAAGGCTATATACAATTGCTTTGTCACTGACTTCCGATCGGGTTCATTTCAAAAAGTGAAGCGCTTTGTTCCTGTTTCATTCATTACTGTGAATGGAGAATAGAGCCTGTCTTTCGGGCATGACAGAGCAGTGTAATAGTAACATCAGAGACTTGGATCAGAGTAGTGAGGCATGCCGTAGATCTAGTATGTCCTCATCTATGAGTATATACAGAAAGGAAAGTCTTTTTTTTTCATATAGTGCTGCTTCAGAGTGAATTTACAGGCTTGCCAGTTGAAGTGGTCGTAAATATGATTAGTTTAACAGAGAGGGTAAATAAATGAATAAGCAAACAAATAAATAAAAAAACTCTAACAAGCATGGTCAATAAATTGAAAAAAAAGGCAAGCCAAAGCCAAAGCCAAGCCAAGTAACACTGACTGGTGGTATGACATTACATGGATTCAACTTTGTAATATCAAACAACTCGCGTTATAATTACATCTGTTAGAATGCTTCTACTTCTACCTACTTTATGCAACTCTGGAGTACACACAGCAATTCCACTTATCCATAAAATACAACCTTATCTTGAGGAATGATCTCGTCCACGTGCTTACCATACAAACCACCCCTGCAGTCTTTAGCATACTACATTTACGATCTGCCTGTTTGATTAGTGTTTGCATGTGATGTGATGTGATGTGATGTGATGTGATGTGATGTGATGTGATGTGATGTGATGTGATGTGATGTGCCCCCAGGTAGCGAGAGCAACCGGCTGAGTACTCTGAGCAACATCAGCTACAGCAGCGGAGCAGAAGGGGAAATGGAGGTGAGAGAGCGAGAGAGAGAGAGAGAGAGAGAGAGAGAGAGAGAGAGAGAGAGAGAGAGAGAGAGAGAGAGAGAGAGAGAGAGAGAGAGCGTTCCTCTTTCCCATCTCACACACACGCACGCACGCACGCACGCATACACTCATGCATACACCAACACACATACACACATACATACACAAAACACAGAGAGAGAGTGAGAGAGAGAGCGTTCCTCTTTCACATCTCACACACACGCACACATGCATGCACACACACACTCACACATGCGCGCACGCACGCACGCACACACATGCATACACAAAACTCACACACACACTCACAGACTCACACACACACACGCACACACACGCACACACACACACACACACCTCACTCTAGTTCTGCTTCTCCCCGTTTACCACACCTCACGACTGAACATGCAAAGTTAGACGATTGACCTCAAGGCCTGCTTTGTTGTCTTTTACGGTCTAATACTTAAATAGCTACAGCAACAACACCAACAATACTAATAATAAGCCTCATTGGCAATGCTTTACTTTACTGTACTGGTACCATATGTACTTACTGTGTGCTTTCTGTGTAACAACAGGGTAACAGAGAGAAGTTACAATGCATCTAACGGGTAAAAAGGGGGTAATTACAATGTAAATACCATGAATTGGGTAACAACAGCGTAAGAAGTTAGATGATTAGATTCTTAGAAAATATGCAGCAGTTTCATAGTAATTCTTGAGATATGTGTATTACATGGTATTTACTTTGGATAGACTTGCGTAGATATCATGTAACTTCTCTCTGACCCTGTTGTTACGCAGGAAGTACACAGTAATTACTGTACCGTACCGTAAAATAAAGTGTTACCTGCTCAGGGTCATCGTCTTGATGATGAAGATAAGTATCATGACGTGGTGATGATAGTAATCACCATTGTGATGTTGTGATATGTGTATCAACCATTATAACACCTTTTATTGATGGTGATCCTTTCAGATATTTTACGACAGTAAACATGAGCAGAGATTAGATTAAAGAGTTTAAATAAATAAAGATTAATTAAAAATTATAGGGGTATATAATCAGTGTAAAAGCATTATTGAAAGCAGTATGTAGGCTACTGTATGGATAGCTGATTGTCCTGTCTCTCTGTGTGTGTGTGTGTGTGTGTGTGTGTGTGTGTGTGTGTGTGTGTGTGTGTGTGTGTGTGTGTGTGTATGTGTGTGTGTGTGTGTGTGTGTGTGTGTGTGTGTGTGTGTGTGTGTGTGTGTGTGTGTGTGTGTCATCTGTGTAGGAGCCTCCGGATCTTGGCCCCCTCCCGCCCCGGCCGGTACGGTACCCTGACGACCCCCCTGTGCTGCCGCCTCCCAGAGTCCCCCCTCGCATCCCAGAGAGGTAAGCACTTCACTTGCTAGTTTCTACACACACACACACACACACACACACACACACACACACACACACACACACACACACACACACACACACACACACACACACACACACACACACACGAATGCACATACAGTATGCACGCAAGCATGCACGCACGCAAGCAAGCAAGCAAGCAAGCAAGCACGCACGCACACACACACACACACAAACACAGACACGAATGCACATACAGTATGTACGCAAGCATGCACGCACACGCACACTCACACACATACACACATGCATGCGCACACACTCTCTTGACTTCAGTGTGATAATATACAAGAAAAAGAACAGTACAGTGTGATGGCAGTATAAAGCCAATAAGCAGCTCACATCCCAGTTGTCTTAAGCAGTTAAGACACACACAGCTTTATACATTTGCTATTACCAGACTGTCAAAGATCAAGTTGTAGTGCATTACTAAAGGCCCTGTGTCATGTCATAGTATTGTAGTACTGTGGTAGTTAACTTTTCAATGACTATTACAGCGTGCCACTGGGGGTACGGCGTGCATTATGCCCCGTGTACATCGGGCGCTACCTACGCGACCCAGGTAGCTGGGGTGGTTGAAGAAGTTTTGCCATGAATTTGACACTGCACTGACATGTTTGATTCAGCTAATCACATAACGGCTCGGTCTTGACAGCCTGGGACATTCCTCGATATGAACGTTCCAATTGGTTTTCGCCGAACCGCGTCATAGCGAATTCGCTTAAGATTAGCTTGAGTTTAATCGTCAAAATTCGCCCTGGTCGCTCAAGAAGTTTCGCTCCTGGCGAATTCGCTCTGGTAGCTTTATTCTCCTTCCCTCCATAGAAAAACAATGACTTCCGCCGCGCAGGTCGCTTAGTTCGCCTTCGATATACACGGGCCTTTAAGGGGCTACACAGCACCTGGGGAAAGGTGTGCAGTACAGGTGTAAACAGGAAATGCAGGAGCTGGCAGGCAAAACATTTTGAAAGAAATTAAAGCCCATTGGGAAACTCCAACTCCCATTGTCATTGTGACACAGCACTCCACAGCACACAAGTGAACACTGCACACTGCACACAACGAAATTGCATTTATGCCTCACCCGTGCAAGGGCACAGCCCTCAATGGCGCCCCTAGGGAGCAGTGCGGCAGGACGGCAGCATTCTCAGGGTACCTCAGTCATGGAGGACGGGGGAGAGCACTAGTTAATTACTCCCCCCACCAACCTGGCGGATCGGGAGTCGAACCGGCAACCTTTGGGATACAAGTTTGACGCCCTAACCACTTGCCCATGACTGCATTGACTGCCCTACTGACTGAACTATTTTGATAGCTCATATAGATCGTACAGATCGTATATACAAATTTAGATACTTATAGACAGATCGTATAAACATTTACTCATGCAAATAAAGAATGAACTCGTTCTCACAGCTGATTTTATTATTAAACTTTAATGCACAAAGTTTTACAGTATTTTTTAGAGGTTTGTGTCACAACATGTTTGTTACACAAGAGGTTTGTGATACAACATGATACAGGCACAACCACGTTCACGTTCAAAAAGCCCCCTTCAAATGGTGCTCGCAAGAAATGTGCGACTACAACTCTGAGGGCTCGAAAAAAAGCAAAGAGGTCGAAACGTTATCCTTCCATGAAAAAATAAAACACAACATAAAGGATTCTAAGTGTGCGGACTCCTCACTCTGAAAACTATCGAAAAAAAGCATCCCTTCATGTGAAGTAAGTAGATGTGGTTTGGGTAAAGAAGACTGGCTGGTTGAGACCTAATAATAACACACCTGAAGATTTGTGGTCAGATGTTGATGGTGTGAAAAGAAAAGTCCCATTTCGCAACCACTCTTTTAACCCCTTAAGACACGGCTTTATACATTTGTTGTTACCAGTATGGTAATGACCAAGTTGAGGTGCATTACTAAAAAGCCTGTGTTGTGTCATAGTATTGTAGTGCTATGGTAGTTACATTTCAACGACTATTACAGCGTGCCACTGAAGGTACGGCGCGCATTAAGGGGCTACAGCCAAGGAGAGATCAAAAAAAGAACCTAAAAACCTGTTGCTTGTGAAACATTTATTTCCCTTCATGCAAAGTAAGATATGAAACTCTGCGGTGTTGGCGTCTGATCGAGACCTAATTGCACACCTGCCATTCGTGGTCTGACCTTGATGATGTGGAATGAAAAAGGCGCAGTTAAGAAACACTCATTTGAAGCCACAGAGGAAGCTAACTAAAACCAACCTCCTGCTTGTGAGACATGCAGCGTCTAAGGACATTTTATTTTCACATCATGTGAAGCAATATTTGAAAGTTTGCTGTATATAGGTTAAGGCGACTAATTCAGATCTAAGAACACCTGCCATACGCCTACCATATCTGCCAGCTACATAGTCAATTTCTTTGCTTGCACTGTGGTCACATCAAAGAATTGAAATTACATTTCTTACTTTTCGATGTGAAGATATAGCCATGATATAGATATAGATATAGACATAGATCTAGACCAGTGTTTCTCAACCTTTTTTAAGACAAGGCACCCTTTCAATTCATGAAAAATCTCAAGGCACCCCAAACCAACAAGCCGTAACATGGCATCACATCCGATACCACACCATGGGGCGACCTACGTATACTTACTTTATTGTGCATAAATGGCAGATGAAAGATTCCACTGACAAGCATTAACTTATCAATTCAGACAAATATGTATTATATTACATAATTTTATTTATCAGCCACGTTTCCACGGCACCCCTGAAGGGGGCCCGCGGCACCCCAGGGTGCCCCGGCACCCCTGTTGAGAAACACTGATCTAGACAGAGACAAGAAGACATTAAAGTGCAAGACAGAGGAACATATAGTAAGATCATACTCACTGATGCAGCTGGACAGGATGATCTCAATGGCTCCTCGGTAGAATGCACAACATAGTGAAGAGAAGCAGAGGCGATTGTAGGGTAAGTTGGGGCGCCAAGCGAAAATTTAAGAGAGTGAACATTCACAACAAATTGCCACTATAGTTTAAATTCTTTAAAAAATATATATATGTGTATTTTTAGGGGGGGGGGTTGCCTTTAATTTTTGACAGGACAATGGAGGAGAGACAGGAAATGAGTGGGGAGAGAGAGATGGTGAAGGATCAGCAAATGACCCGGTACCAGAACCAAACTTGGGTCGCCGGCGTAGTAACCCAGTGCCCTACCGTTAGGCCATAGGCAGGGCCACTATAGTTAAAATCTTAGCTGTTATTCACCTTCTATAGACTTGTGGGGCCCCAAGCGACTGCCTGTCTAGCCTGGTGACAGGGTCCGCTTCTGAAGAGAGGAGGGCTGTGTACACACCCTTGCAGAGCCCCCATGCTCAGAATTAGGGTGTTTAATGTGTTGTTTTTGACACATACTGCTTGCGGTCTCTGGCAGAGGAAGTCCAGTAGCCAGTTATGGAGGGAGGCCAGTTGCAGAGGGTACGACTAAGCATGTTCAGTTTGGGTCCAATAATGAGTTGTTGTGTTGAGTTGTTTTGAGGGCAGAGGGGCAGCAACTCATATATTGAGTTGAAATGATAATAATAAAAAAAACAACATGTGTGAAACAGATGAAATGTAAGGGTAGCCTATTTTATTTTATTCCTGAGAATAGTTTGTGTCCCAGGAAGATTGCAGTAGGACCTGGGGAGGAATACTTTCATGACTTGTTCACATAAATAATTTATTTTAAACTTAAAAACTGAAGGGGACTGAAACTAAACTAACTGAACAGGAAAACGTTAAAGACTCACTTACTAAAACCTGGTTTTGAATGTTTTTGGAGACGTGAGGCAGTAAACCAAAAGCATGTCAACTCAGAAGCTGCTGTGTGTGTGTGAAATATTTTTCGTCAGTGAAACCCAAAAGCATAACAAAGCTGAAATAGAAATGTCATCTTACAAGAGTAAAGACATCTCCTTCATGAAAATAGGAAGACATGCCTAAAAAAACGTGTTAACATAGCTCACCGAGATGATATCAGAGTAAACTCGTATCATCTTGAGACACAGGAAAGGGGCTTCTCAACTTGAGACTTTCACTTCAGCGCATCTCTACTACGGCATACTCTGGAGTAAAAAAAAAAAGAAATAAGTAAAACCTGTTCAGCTTTGCTGAGCTGAGGGAAGCATGGGGCCTCGTTCAGACCACATGTCGTGCCAGTGGTGCGGGAGGGAAGCTGTGTCGTACCTGTAGGCAGCATTTGCGATTGTGCATTTTCACACCTTGCAAGTGTGAAGAGTCGAGTGGACATAAGCATGAACCACATTTGTGCCGCAGATGTACAAGCTGAAGCATAAGCATGGCCCCCCAGACCAAAACCTGCTCAAGTGTAGCGTTTGGGTGGCCCTGCCGTGGCCTAACGTGGGTCACTACGCCGGTGACCCGGGTTCGATTCTGGCCGGGTCATTTGCCGAACCTTACCCGTCTCTCTCTCCCCACTCATTTCCTGTCTCTCCCACACTTTCCTGTCAAAATAAAAAAAGCCCTAATATATATATATATATATAAAGTATAGCATGCAGGTTCCGATCACCAACTGTGTCTCGTGTGCTATCTAGGAACAGACAGGAGGTGTTGAAGGAGCTAGGCCTACAATGCTGCACAATCTTGCACAAAGTACGACGACAAAGGTGGCAAAAGATTCAACATTTAATGTTCGATCAAGGAGAGAGTGACCAACTGAAGCTCGTGTAGACAATGTATTGTAGACATTCCATTGGCTGATGCCTGCTGACGCCGAACCACATCAAAGGTCTTATATATTCACTGAAGTTCAACTTCTCTTTTGACGCCTTTGACACCCTCAACACTAGAGCCGCTTTTGCCACCTTGCAGCAGTCATCGCTTCTGCGGCCTGCTCTTCCACAGAAAGTCAATGGGTTCGTTTGTGATGACGCAGTGCTGCTTTTGCTAGGCAGAGCGCATGCGCAGTTTGCCAGTTTGATGCATTCTGGTTAGAAAGGGTTGGCAAAGGACCCGGGCCGGGAGTCGAACCCCGGTCGGCCGCATAGCAAACGAGTGCCCAACCATTTGCTTTTAGTTCTACTCTAATTGGTCATATGAAACCCATATGTAACATGCCTTGCCATGGTCAAACTTCAAAGTCAAATTAAGATCGCTCTTCAATAAAAGCTAATTGTATATTATTAAAGACATCAGCTCAGGGTTAGTAGTAACTCTCTCTCTCTCTCTCTCTCTCTCTCTCTCTCTCTCTCTCTCTCTCTCACACACACACACACACAGGCCCGGAGTGGGAATTTAATTCACATCTAGGCCACTTTGATATGGAAATTCGCTCACAAAGCATTTTATTGGACTTGTGTTAAAGGAGACTATGTTGTTAAGTTAACAGAAAACTTTAACTTTACAAAGTATATGCTAATTGAAATTGAAACAAATAGGCTATGACAACAAAAAAAGAAAAACTAATATTTGTATTTGAACAGGAGTTGTTTGACCAATCAAACTGCATTTTCCATCACAAAAGTTCTGAACAACTTGCCTGTATCTGTGGAGTGTGGTTTACTGTGGAGTCAGTCTGATGCTCCACATGCATGGTAGCCTACTAATGTGCAATAGTCCCGTGGTGTTAGGCCCACATGCACACTGTAACAAATAGCTGTTTATTTAGGGCAATTCTGCAACAGCATTCTCCTGTTTTTCGAAAAAACAGACAACTACTGTGAAAATATTACTTTGATTTAAGTATTGAGCATAAACAGTAAGTACTGTACAATAGCAGCATTGGCCGTTGTGGAAGCAACCAAAATATTTTAGGCAGCACCATTGAAACCCTATCATCCTCCACTTGTCCGTGATCGCCATCAAGCTGCAATAGCCTACCACCTGAAGAACTTAAGTCATTCTCATTGGTTAAATATTCTCTGATACTAACAAGCATTAAACAATTTCTAAGGAAACTACAATACTTAAAAAGTGTTTGATGCAGCACATTATGATGATTTTCATCACTATGATTTTGATATGAAAGTGTGAATGGCTGAAACATTTTAAGAATTTGAACACTCTTGCAACAAGCAGCCTCTTCTAAACCAATCTGCTAATCAGTGCCTGGCCTCACCTGAGTAGGGCTGTTATGCCATTATTCAATTACGGGCGTCACCTGCCAAGGGCCCGATGACTCTGGTCACATGGTACTCTTGCACCTGTATATAAATCTGGACTATCAACACTTCAGTTGCTTGCCTGCCTGCTGGCTGGCCTGCATGGCACAGCATAGCACTTGCTTGCCTACAAGCTTGCTTACATGCTTGCATACTTTCCTCTTTGTGAAAGCTTGCTGTATGTGGCATCATTTGTGGCATTGTTGCATATAATGTGCCTGCTGCAAATTAGGCATTGCTTTGAGAGCTAGCTTGTAGTGCTGCTTGTTTGCTGTGCTACTTGGTGCAAATTATTTTTTTAAAGACTGACCAATGCTATATTCATCATTGGCTCATCAAGAGATACAGTAAAAAGCCCACCTCGCACACTATCATTGTAACATAGCACTGCGTACTCTGAAATTGTATTCATGCCCACACTTTCAAAGGACCACCGCCAACCATTTTCTCAATACAGCATAGCGCCATAGTATCATGCTCAAGGCACTCCAGTCATGGTGAACGATGGGAGGGTGGGGTGGTAACATGGCCAGGGTACCACAGTTATTGAGAATGATGGGTGGGGTGGGAAGTTGCCATGGCCATATTCATGAATACAACTATGACCCAGTATTTGCCTGTCATCACAACAGTACAATTCAACTTTTTAACTGAAATGTACTGTTATTTTACTTATACTACTGCATAAATATTGTAGAGCACTTTTAGTTTAACAATACTAATACTGTGAACGTTCTGTAGAGTACTGTTATTTAACAGTTCAATTGCTGCTGAAAAAATGTTATATACTGTGATACATTAAACAGCAATGAGCTGTATTTGATTTTTGGTGTGAAATAACAGTAGAATTACAGGTAAATATAATTGCCAGTAACTGCCGTTATTTTGCAGGGAAATTTTCTTAGAGTGCAGGCTATGTCTTGTCCTTACTTAAACCAGTCTTGTTCAGGAATGCAAAATTAATTTCAGATTCAAAAACAATTGATATCCCCAATACATGTTTTTTTTCATTCTTATTAAAATGTATTTATTTTAAAATAGGCTACCCATAATATGGCCATTTTAATGAATGCTACTTTTACAGTAATATGAACAGAAGGCCTATCCAAATCATTGCTTCGTTGCCAAGAACAGTTGACAAATACTGTTGACTTGGAAAAAAAACAATGACGACACGCCTTTGATGCGCAAAGCTGTTCGATGTCGGGTTGCCTACAAAAGACCGATAGCAGCAAGAAGTCACCCTGCACTTGTAGCCTTGCTTGAGCGTATTCTTGGACGCACATAGCCGTGAAGTTAGTAGTAACGCCCGCTGAGATATCATATCAATTTATCCCCCATCTCACATTCTCGTCGCAACTGTCACATCACCAAACGTTTTATTCACATTTCATTTGCAAACATGCATGCCAAGATTGTCGTTGATCCTCATCCTATTAGGCCTACTTGTGTTACTGGACTTCTTATTGAGCCTATTCACCTGCGCGCTGCTGTCATGCTACTAAATGTGGCCATTATTGATTCAAAACTTGTCGACGCGTCATGCCTCCAAGGTGTAAACCCAACATTTCCGAGCTGATTGTGAGTTGCGTCAAGTAACATCCTAATTCCCTCCGACGTTTGCAAACTAACTGAAGCATTCAGATTGTTTATCGCGAGGCATTCCATGCAATGCTTGGGAGGGAGTAATGGCATGAGCTGTCACTTCACCTTTGCTTTCTTTTATCCTACCTGCGCTTTACTTCATTTCATCTCGCTCACTCGCTCTCTTTCCCCTTTTAATCGCTCCTTTGCTGTTCTTCTCCAGTGCTCGCGCCATGTCTGGGCTCTGAAGTCGCTTCACGCCAATTGCCACGAACTTAAAATATTATTTTAAGAAAGTAAAGATGAGTTGAATTATAACCCATACAATGTCCTGTTCCTATACGTTTCTGACTCCTCATTTTTGCTGACTTCTGTTGTGGTAGAGGTAGTAGAAAGGGATGCATTTAATTTGGCTATTATTAGGCTACACGCAGATTTACAGAAAGTGCACCTTTCTTCGCGCATTTCGCCGCGCCTCTTTGGCGCCTAGATGGTTGCACCTTAATAATCTGCTGTGGTGCTGCCGGTGGCTGCGCTGTCATGGTGAATATTTATGCAGACTACAAGTGATCATTGCATTTAGAATAACCCAAGTGAGAAAAATACTGAATTTAAAAATATTTCCTCATGGTCCAACGGGCCACACCCAAATTTTGGGCCGGGAAATGTCCCGATAGTTATAATGGCCACCCCGGCATTGCACACACACACACACACACACACACACACACACACACACACACACACACACACACACACACACACACACACACACACACACACACACACACACACACATTACTTCTTTATTTGTGCCCACAATTCAAAATTGAGTTTCCATAGACACAAATTTACCAGTTGCAAAGATACTCAGGCATGAAGTAGATAAGTGGCACCACAGTGATCAATAGTCCATGAGGTAAAAGTCCCAAGGATATACACAGCACCTTCTTCTCCATATGTGTTGACTTCCAATTATTGATGATATTAAACAATATTTAAGCACATTTTTTGCATTCATTTTTGGAAAGCCAAGCATCCTTATCCCCCTAGTGGCCAGCTGATGCACGTGGCCAAAACTTCCAAATACTAGCACTATATATTGGCATTTGTACCACAGTGATTTCCTGCACACGTGGTTGATACTTCATTAGTTTGTCACAAAATGTCTCTTCTAGATATGAGTCAAAGCAACATCCTACTTCCACTATATCTACAGTTCGATTGTCCTCATCAATAATAGTGATGTCTGGTTTAGTTGCATTCAGTCCATTAAAAGCAGTTGGGTTCTGGTTTAGAGCAAACATTTGGGGTTTTAGAACACAGATTGTATACATTGTGAGGGGCAAACATATTGCACACACACACACACACACACACACACACACACACACACACACACACACACACACACACACACACACACACACACACACACACACACACACACACACATTTAGAGGTTGAGTCTGGAGTCTGGAGATGCAAGTGCCCGTCATTATACTTTATCTGTGTGCGTGCGTGCGTGCGTGCGTGTGTGTGTGTGTGTGTGTGTTACAGGACCCCAGAGAGCATGCTCAATGAGCGCTACATCCAGAGCCCCAGTCGCATCCGGCCCACACCAGGCCCAACACCCCCGCAGAGACCCGTCCCGCCACCACCCATCCCACGCAGGCCTCGGTGATGAACTGACCCCCCCCCCATTACCATGCAAGCTTTGGTGATGAACTGACCTCCCCAGCCCCTGCCCGCACCCATATACAGTAGCTCGCAGGACACAATGATGAACTGAGCTCCCTATGCTGCCCCCTCCATAGCACACAGGTCTCGCTGCTGAATTGAGTATCGCCACATCACGTTTCCACGGTGATTAGCTGAGCCCCCAGCCCTACCCCACCCCATACCACACAAGCTGCACTGAGGAGCTGAACTCCCCATCACAGTTCCACTAGCCGACACGCGAAGGCTCTTTTTTTTCACTATCGCTATCCTCTGAGGAGAGGAAGAGAGCAGTTTCCACAACGACCACGGGAGAGTGGGTGACTGAGATGCCACACTGTGAACTGCTAACTGAACTGTTTGGTTGCTGGCATTATGTAGGGGAAGTTGTTTTTTTCCCTTCACGACACTGGTAGAGTGTGGCACACCATTTCCTTCCAGTCACATGGCTTTGAATGAATGAGGCTGACATAAGCAGAGGTCTGCCCTGAACTTTAGTGGGATGCTGTTGGCCCCTGCCTTTTTTACAGATAGTAGTATATATTTCCATATGAAGGGAGTTTGGTGTGTGTGTGCATGTGCGTGTGTGTGTGCATGTGTGTGTGTGTGTGTGTGTGTGTGTGTGTGTGTGTGTGTGTGTGTGTGTGTGTGTGTGTGTGTGTGTGTGTGTGTGTGTCTCTCTCTCTCTCTTTCTCTCTCTTTCTCGCTCTCTCTCTCTCTCTCTGTATGCATGTTTTAGGGGGGTTGCCATACAGTTGGTGTAAAGATTTAGTCATTTTGTAATTGAAAAGCTTCTGAAGTCTGATATCTCCCCCTGAAGGCCATAAGACGGTAGCCTGATTATCATCGACTTTCAAATATCTTCGAGACTTGAGAGGCAACGTTGAAGGTGTGGCGTCACTAGGAGGGCACAGCCTGGCTAATAAGATGGGCAATGCCCTCATTAAGATCAATTTCACCTCCACTTTTATAATATCATTATCCTAATGATGATCTGATCGCAATTGCACTGAAAGAAGACAAAATATCACCAGCCACTCTAGTCCGCCATTTTGGTTTTATTTATTTTTTCGTTCTTTGTGTAGTTGCCTGATCCGTGAGCCTTGTTTTAACTCAGTGTGCATGTTCTATTTTTGTTTTCATCGACATTGCATGTTTAACGTTCATATGTAAGGTCTAGTTGTGGGATATAATATGTTTTCATCGACATTGCATGTTTAACGTTCATATGTAAGGTCTAGTTGTGGGATATAATATTGTAAGAAAGGAGGCTTTGACAATGTCCTCTGAACGACCTGGTAAAAATCTGAAGAAAGGGTAAAATTATTGGCCTAACACAGTGTACGTGTACAATGTAAATGTTTAAATGATTATGCTGAGTAGCAAATCCCTCTGCATTTGGACAAAATTGTATTTATTGTGTTTATGTAGCTGACTGTATATTTAATCATGTGTGTGTGAACAAGAGTATGTCTATTCTCAATAGGCTATGTTCATTCTTTATATTGTTGGCAGTGGGCTACCCTGTGTTGTGTATGTGTCTGTGCTGCAAATTTAAGTGCAAAGACCTTTTTAAAAAGCCTATGTGTCTCAAAGTAAGATTCAGCGTATGGTGTGTGGTTTAATCAGATATGTGATTCCTCTCTTCAAAAGAAGAGGGACAGCGTCATAGACATCATCAACAGCGCCATCT
Source organism: Engraulis encrasicolus (assembly GCF_034702125.1). Classification (NCBI taxonomy): domain Eukaryota; kingdom Metazoa; phylum Chordata; class Actinopteri; order Clupeiformes; family Engraulidae; genus Engraulis; species Engraulis encrasicolus. The sequence continues at coordinate 19,009,630 of NC_085880.1, read as the reverse complement.
GCTGTTGCTAATGCAACTGTGAACTTTGTAGCCTAAAAGAGAGAGTGAAACTACACTTTTTATAATTAACGAGTGTGCAGAGTTGTATTAAGTCGATGCAGAAGTAGGCCTACTTTTAGAAATGTAATCACAACACGAATAGTATAATATTTCAAAGTTGAAACAATGTAATATCATACCAATAGTGTTGCAAGTCATTTCTAAAACCTTCTTCTACTGTACATAGCCTAACTCTGCGACTGTAACATGAAAGTGAGATCAAAGCACAAAGCACACGACTGAATTTGTCGTTTTACTTTGTATTTTAAATGGCACTGGCAATGTATTAGTTCACAGTTATTTTGAAATAAGATTAGCCTATGGGTGACAGCAGGCTATAGGCCTACATAACGGACATACATTTTACGTCTTCAGTTAAATTATAGTTGTATAAAAAACAATAGACCCTAAAACTTTTAAAGTAAGGTAGCCTACTATAGCCTACCTATATTACCCGGAATATTTTTTGCGAGTTGTAGGTAATAATAAAAAGAGACATTTGACAGTATGGCCCTAGTTTATTGGACTACACACGCTGGGCTGGTTTTCTTTTGATGTAAACTATTCACAGTCCCAGTTTGTCTCATGCATTTTCTAGATCAATCTACTCTTTCACGAATTAATTTCTTTCTCCATGGCCCAAGTTGCTTTCTGTGGATACCGAGGGTAGGCTACCTGACGCAACCACCAGCGCAATGTCACCAAGCGGAGAATATTTCGTACCCACATGCTTGACACTCTATTTGGGGACGATGCGCCTGTGTCGTAGGACACGCACCACCACGCCTCGACTGTCCGGCCCATGCCTAGTACTAGTGAGTGCCGTGTTTCAGTTTCAGGCAGTACACAGTGGGGAGCGATAGGTGACAGGCAGGAGTCTGCACTGCATTGCACTGCATGGTCACTGTATCGCTGTAACGCTGAGGTGGTAGGTTGTCTGAAGAAGCTGGCAGCGTGGGGAGAAAGAACAAGCGAACCCTGGATTGCTTTTTAGTGAAGGTAAGGATGGGATTTATGTACATGTCTTTCAGAAATGCGCACAGGATTACTTATAATTTGTGTTCTTTCTGGAAACAATTGCATTCTGCCGTCTTAGCTGTGCATCTTACACCAATGCAGTGGCAACGGGAGAAGAGACGGTCGGACAATCCAGGTGGTATTTTGCGGTAACAGCAAGGCTCGTTCGGCATACCATGCATATGGACTGTCATTTTAACTTTAGCATCTCTTTGAATTGTCTGGTAGTGCTGTAAGTAGCATAGTGGAGTGCAGTTTTCATCGCTGGGGTCACTGTACATTATATTTGAGAAAAGCGTAGCCTAATTGTAGCTTATTCCGCAGAGTGTTTCAAGTCATGTGTCAAACGACCGCTGCACATCCTTGCGCCACTGTACCTAACATAGCCTAATATGGGGAACTGTGGCCGAAGGCGTCCCGGCAATATTTGTAAATAAATCGGACACTGAATTTACCCCTCGAATGTGCCAGACTCTGCACAACGCGCCAGCGCATGTAAGCCATGTGTGTAGCGGTGTGGCTGTGGTATTTCATGTTACGGTCATTGATGTCCGTTGCGCGTGGTTGACGTGAAAAGTTGCGGTTTTATTTGGTCTCACACCGGACAGTGTTTTCTATATGCGGGGTAGACATAATATGCTGACAATGCCTTGCATGCAATGTACAGGCCTATATATAAAAATGACTGGCTTGGTTATTCTTGGTTTAGTCAATTTTTCTTTACTCCCCCAGAGTAAATATTCATGAATAAGGCCTATGTAGCTGGGAGCCTATAGCGTTGTCAGAAGAGGAGGTACGATATTTAGGAGGCCTACTCAGGTGCCAGCGAGGAAAATATACAAAATGCAATTAGGATGCAAAAATGTAAAAAAATAAATAAAAAAAAAAGAACAAATATTCATAATAAAGTAATATCCATTGCATTAAGGTTTAGACCGTATGTAATGTTAAGTAAATGTAATGTAATGTAATGTGATGTAATGTAATGAAAATGCTGGAGCAGCACATTCAGCTCATGGACCATGCAGCCATATCTCTCAGGCCTCCTAGCACAAAAGGTCATGGAGCACTGTTGACAGTGACTGACCTCTTCCGTAATCTACTGCAGGGGGCCAGGGCAGAATCCCAAGTAACAGAAAGCCACTCCGCATACAGATCACCTCATAATCGCCACGCCACTGTTACTTCTCCTGTGTTTTCAACGCCGACCTGGGACAATGGCAACAACTTGTTTAGTAGAGCCCACACTGTATCTGACACCATTACTTTTGCTGGTATTGTGTTCAGCCAGTGTTAGCCTGTTCTGTCTCTTTCATGCTAAGCTGCTCCCCGTTCATAGATAACCAAGCCCAGCGAAGTTGACCTTATCTGGCTTATCTCTTCAGAGGCTCCTGTCATTGCCTAACGAGGGTATATTTTAGGGTACATTAGCTCTGACACGACCTAAGGGAATGAATCCTTAAAGGTCAGCATCTTGTGAAAGTCTTGGTAAAAGTTTAACATAAAGTTATGGTAAAGCCTACTGTATGCTATGCTCTCTTATTAATGACTTAAGGTGGCTACCTACCCCCCGAGAACTTCTGGATAGTCAGCTTATGAGAAGAGCAAAAAGGCTGCAAAGCTGTCAAGTTGGGCTAAGTTCTGTTTTCAGGCAGTTTCCTGAGAACAGACATTTGTCGGGAAATTCGAATGCTCGAGTCTTTGAGACCGCAAGGCTAGTGAACGTGGATGAATAATTTGTGTCAGGTAATTAATATTTTATAAGGTGTGAGTTGGCTCAGATTACATCTACCTGTGTTCTGTGCTTCAGGGAGAGAGAGCTTTGCCAGGCCCACGCCAAAGGACACAAGACGGGAAACTATGTTTTAAAGATTTGCTTTCAATGATTGATCAGCTTGTATCATGATTACGTTGCCGGATGTTGAGGGGGTGATAGGTCTGCAGCAGACTTTTTCGATGAACTTAACAGGAGCCATGCCCTGCCTCCAAATCCTGGTAGCTTAACGAGAGCACCATCTATCTATCTAGCAAATTAGCTGCATCCGTGTGTGCACAGACAGTGCATGGAACTGTCAAATTAGGGCAGACTTAAACAAGCCATGTGAACCTTTGGAGATAGGAAGTAGGACAGTCAGTTTACCACCAGGGGAGTCTGGAAAATGGTGAGTGAGTGAGTGGGCATTTCTCAAAGTGAAGTGTCCTAGCTTTGCTAGGACGAGTAACTCCCATTTTGCGTGGATTTCACCTAAGAGGATCCAATCACTAGTTTTAAGTGTAATTAATAATTGAATACACCGGGTGCAAATGGGATGCTACTCGTCCTAGCAAGGCAAGGACACTTCACTTTGAGAAATGCCCACTGAAAAGCGATTTGGTGTCATTTGATGTCAAGGGACAGCTGAAGGGATGTGTTTGGTAGCTGAAGAAGACCGTTGGAGTTAGGCATAATGTGGAGAATGTACACACTTGCTGAGGCACACCAAAACAAACAGTTTTTCCTCTGACAATATTGGAATTATTTAGAGATCGCTTCACTTTGACGTTTTC
>NC_085880.1:18988527-19003527 GCF_034702125.1 Engraulis encrasicolus | reverse complement strand
CGTCAGTCTGTGTTTGTGTGTGTGTATATGTGTGTGTGTGTGTGCGCTTGCGCGTGCATGTGTGTGTGTGTGCATGTGCATGTGCATGTGGTTGTCTCATCAGCCTCTCAGTCTTTCTCTCTCCCGCTTTCAATTCAATTTAATATTTAATAGAGATTTATTAGAAAGGAAAATGTCACTTCATGCCCCTAAAGCTTTTCCGAGTACAGTAATCCCTAAAGCAATCTCTCTCTTTCTCTGTCCTCTCTGTCTCTCTCTCTGTCCCTGTCTCTCTGTCTGTCTCTTCCCCCCTCTCTTTCTCCCCCTCTCTGTCTCTCTCTGTCTCTCTCTGTCTATCTCTCTGTCTCTGTCTCTCTCTCTGTCTCTGTCTCTCTCTCTGTCTCTGTCTATCTCTCTCTCTCTCTCTCTCTCTCTCTCTCTCTCTCTCTCTCTCTCTGTCTGTCTGTCTCTCTTTGTCTCTCTCTCTTTCAGAGTGTAAGTCTGTACTGTATATGTTCTTGTATGAGGACTTAAAGTTCTTCAGTGGCAGTTGTTTCAAAAGCACATCTACTGTAACCAAGTCAAATGGAACATCTCTTTTGGAATTCATTACTGTGTCTACACATGTGCAAGCCCTTGTGTGTGTGCACGTGTGTGTGCATATGTGTGCATGTGTGTGCATGTGTGTGCATGTGTGTGCATCCCTGTGTGATTCTGGAAGGATTTTATCAGGGGTCAGGGCGTGTGTGTGATTTGTGTGTGTGTTTGTGTGTGTGTGTGTGTGTGTGTGTGTGTGTGGTGTGTGGTGTGTGTGTGTGTGTGTGTGTGTGTGTGTGTGTGTGTGTGTGTGCGTGTGTGTGTGTGTGCGTGTGCGTGCGTGCGTGAGTGCGCGTGCGTGCGTGCGTGTGTGTGGTGTGCGTGCGTGCGTGCGTGCGTGCATGCGTGTGTGTGTGTGTGTGTTTGGTGGGGGGGGGCTTCTGGTTCTGGCCATTCTTTAAATAGGCCGAGTTGGTGACATTGCTCACAGCTGAGATTTCGGAATTCCACGGTGATGCCACCAGCAATGCCTCTATTAGGCTGGCACTTGAAATGGCTGGATTATCGCATGGCTGTTTTTAGGTGCTGGGTAAGTGTCCCACATCCCTTGACAATAACTATCAGGCTCCAGACACACATAACTACAGTGGCGGATCAGAGTAAGGGGAATGATTATCAAGCATGCCTCTGTGCAGGGAAGCCAACAAGAGGGGGGACAAAGGGGTCAGCTCTCCCGGGCCCAGGGAGATGGGGGTGCCCACAATTGGGCCCTAATTACATTGAATGTATTGGGTGGGGCTGGGGGGCCCTTTCAGATGACTTTGTCCCGGGCCATGCCTCTGCGCTCCGTGTTGCTTTCCCACCGAAAAACGAGACACAGTCAGTGCACAGCCCATTTTTACGGTGTTAATTCAACACTTACAGAAGTGGAGTTTAACCAGGGCTCGAGTTGTAGGGGGATGAGGGAGGATGCCATTAGCCTGGCGACGCCATCCAATGTACTCCACCCAAAGATTTTGGCTCCGCACATTGTCTGCCAAAAGCCTCGAGCTCGATTCTCTCAGTGTTTAGCCAATCAGCAAACAGTTGAGAGTGCTGACGCAGAACTCACCCGCGATGTCCGTTACTGATTGGTTAAGGTAACTGTATTCACACTTTCGTTTTGTTATTTGTATGCTTTTGCGACGCTATATCGTAACAGGCATGCTAATAAAGCACAATATGGGCATAATATAGGTTTTAATTTGAGTTTTAATTTAAATGGTAGAGTAAGATCAGACCATCTCCCACCCTCCACGGAGACGGATTTCTCATGGCTTTTGCCAGACTGATTGAGTCAACAGTCTGTTTTTCGCCCAGGCTAGGATGCCATCCCCCCAACAATGAAAATGGTCTACAATCATCCCCCTCAATGAAAATAGTCAAAATTCATCCCCCTCTAAAACAGGCCTCCCTTCTTCACATATTGTGTTAAAATTGCACTTTTAACAACTACATTTTATTTTTTTCCTCAGGGGAGAAACCCCCGAACGCCCAATAATCAGAATCAATCTCTCTGACCATCCCCCCTGCTTTCATTTCACAACTCGACCACTGACTTTAACACTTTGCCCATTGGTCCTACTCCATTCAGGTGTTGAATTAGCGCTGACAGATATACTGTTTGGGAGATTGAGGCATGAAAAACAGCGCTGTCTTTTTCAAATTTATCACAATAAGGTATTAGCTGTACGTAAAACATTACATTACATTACATTACATCCCATTACATTAAATTACATTACACTGCATTTGGCAGGTGCTTTTTTAAAATCGAGGACATGATAATAGCCAACATCACTAGCAGATACAAAGTGCACAGGATATATACAGAACAACCAGTGCAGATGCTAAGGAGGGTTAGTTTTTGTTATAGGTACATTCGCACAGGGTTAAGTAGAGTACAAACACAAACACAAACACATCCTGCCATAGAGTCTGGCTCAGGACTGGGGCAGCTCAAGCATTAGTGTAGTAGATAGTCACGAAAGAGAATAGTCTTTTCTTGCTTCTTGAAGGTTGGGAGACATGTGCCTAGTCTTGCTGCCTCTGGAAGACTGTTCCACCACTGAGGAAGAATGACAGACAACGGTCTTGCCTGGGATTGCTTAGAGAGCGAGCAGGCAGCAGAAGGGGAAACAGGCCACAATGGAAGCAATGAAAGCTAGACAAGCCAGTCGATTCTTTGTATATTGTGCAATTAGTAGTCCTGGCAGATTAAGGAGTCCAATAACTATAAAAATACTTGTAGACCACAGACCTTCGCCAAGAAGCTCAATTTTCTCAAATTGTCTCCCATATTAATTTTCCAAATTGGTGGAATGAGGGAACCAACAAACTAAGTGGCTCGATTAAAAACCTTCAGCACTTTTTAGGGGCTTTTTGTGTTTTAGTTGTTGATAGAAAAGTCAAAAGTATGACAGGAAGACAGGAAGACCACTGCTGCAGTGGGAAGAGAGTGGGTGAGAGAGATGGGGCATGGCTGGTAAATGACTCGAACCTGGGTCCCCATGGGCATGCAAGCACATGTATGTGGGGGGCTTAACGCACTGCGCCACAGAACACCCCCCCCCCCCAACCCCCAACCCCCAAGCCCCAAGCCCCAAGCCCCATGACTTTTTGACTTCACAAAGACATTTTGTTCACAAAGAAGCAAACACCCGACAGATAAATGGCGGCATGAAATGACATAACCAGCTTGGATAAAGTAAAAAGTAGTCGTGGAACAGGCTTTAGGGCTTAAGTCCGACACCACTTATAATTTTCCCTTAATCTCTCGCTTTGAAAATCGACTCCAAGTGAAGTGAAGAATGAAGTCAGCAGTAATGGGACTTGGTCTTAGTTTGGCCTGTCTTTCCTCCACTCCGTCTGTCCCAACCTGGAGAGGATTTCCTCTTAAGAGCCTCACAGGAGTCTTGGATGGTGGCTAGCAACGGTTTAGGTTTGGTTTGGAAAGTGGTGGGGACGAATTGTCTATGGTTAATATTTTTAAGATAATGTCATAAGAGGTACTGACATCTCCCTACCATCCACCCCATAAACTACGGCCCATATATTGTGGTATAGTCCCATATATTACAAAGAGCCTTACAGGAGTCTTACACCGAGTTGGATAAAGTAGAAGCACTCTTACAGATGTAATCACAACACTACTGATATGATATTACATGGTTTCAATTTTATAATATCATACTACTAGTTTTGTAATTACATCTGTAAGAGTACTTCTACTTTTACTGTTTTTACTGGTTTTACATGGTGGAGTGTGCCAGGGTGCATGAGGAGCCGTACAGGAGTTTTACATGGTGGAGTGTGCCAGGATGGAGGATGAGGACTGATGGCCGTCTTGATGTGAGCTAATGGAGCAGTCATCCGTTAGACTACAGCAGGGGTCCCCAAACTTTTTTCTCTGGGGGCCACATTATCGTTCCTGACTGTGATCGGGGGCCGGGATCAATCTATGTGGGCTTTATACTAGGCCACTGCCTGTTATAGCCATAATTTCCAGCACAAAATAGTTCATCATTACAAGTGATTTGCAAAAGAAGTGACTGAGTAACATGTTCAATTTGAAATACCACAGGTATTCCTTTTAACCCTCTACTGCATGAATTATTATATTTACAATGTAAAAAATGTTTCAGTGCTTTTTTAGTGTTAAAATGAGTTAAATAATAGATTTCCAAAAAAAAAAAAGTTTTATTTTTAATTAAGATTTTAGCTTATGGTTGCCATATGGCAACTTCATGCAGTCGTGGAATCTTGTGTAAAATCAGGTTTTTCCTCAAAAAGAGAATTTTTCCTTGATAAAACTCCAATATATTACTTTCCAAATGTTAAAACTCATCAAATTACATAAATTAAAATATATATTTATAGTATTTAGTGAAATTATTTTTGGTAAGATAGCAAAATATGGTCAACAATTCGGCCCATAGACATGTACACATATTTACAAAAAATCTTCCGAAAAGGTTGTTTACACCTATTTGCAAAGATGTACAATGCATGTTTACATTAAACATGTCTAAAAATACAAATATAAGTACAATTTATTCATTTGGCACAATAATTATAAGAAATATCTGTAAAAAATAGCCTCATACTACTCTAATTCTAAGTCATTCCAATGGGGTTGATTGGGGTGAATGGCCAAAATGTTGTTCCATAACTGCATGAAGTTGCCATATGGCAACCATAACATTTTACCATTTTACAAAAAAACCTTTGCATCTAAAGTTGTTTTAATGATGAAAAATAACAGTTTACATATTACAGATAGTGTTTTTATTTTTTTATAATAATATTTTGGGCTGAAATGTTGGTAATACCTTGGTTTATGGAGGCCTTGAGCGATGACCTCCACACACCAAAGTAGGTGATGAAAAAGGGCTTCCTGTGTTTGTTTCTTAATCATGTGACCTGAAAAGTTGTTTTGGTTTCAAAGTAAAAGGCTGTCTTATCACAAATAAGTCTAAATAAATAGGTTATAGTGTACCATCTACTAGAAAAACTGGAAAAAGTTAACGGTTGCCATATGGTAACCCTATGCAGTAGAGGGTTAATATCTAATAATCATGTAAAAATAGCAAGGAGAGGTTAGAAAAATATGGTGATTAACAGTTTATGGGTGATTGGGCCGGTTCAAATGGTGAGGTGCAGAGAGGTGGAGGGCCGGTCAAAGGGGTGTGGCGGGCCGCATCCGGCCCCCGGGCCTTAGTTTGGGGACCCCTGACCTACAGTGTCGACAGTGAAGACCAAAAACACAGCACCCCCTCCCCCTCAGCACGCGCGCACGTACGCACGCACGCACGCACGCACGCACGCACGCACGCACGCACACACGCACACACGCACACACACACACACACACACACACACACACACACACACACACACACATTCCCTGACTTCTGATTATAGTACATGTCCAGGGGAACAAACCCTCACCCACCCCAACACCCCACAACCCCACAACCCCACTCCTTCGTCTTTTTTAGACTTGCTGTTTTCCCACTGCTTTTTACAGGGATTAAGGATGTTTATAGTTTGTTATGGTTGGCCCCCCATGTCACTATTTGCAAACCTAACAACATCTGTCATTTTTATCCGCTGTTCAGAATCTGTACCCCCCCACAACCCCTTTTAAAGACGAGGCCCCCAACGGCCATTGAGCCATCTCTGGAGATTGGGCCCTGGATTCCTCAAGGCCAACACACACACACACACACACACACACACACACACACACACACACACACACACACACACACACACACACACACACACACACACAGGATCCTACCAGCTGAATGCGGCAAACACACACACACGTCACACACACACACATGACCAACCGAACACGGCCACCTCTCGGGTTGTTGCAATTGCGATGGGATGGTGTCAGGATGACTCACCCCAGACCTTCTGCTTTCTAGAAATGGCACCCTGTGTGTCTGGGTGTCAGGGTGAAACTTGTAAATGCCTGTCTCTCTGTCTGTACGTCTCTGAAACCTTCAGTAAAAATGCTTGCCTGCCTGAAAATATCTCAGTCTCTCTGTCTCTCAACTAAAATGTTTTTACTTTTTTATGTCTTGTAGAAAAGACAGATGTATTCCGTGCCGCCACCCCCCCCCTCTCAGCTATCTAACTCTCAATGCCCGCCAAGGGCTCTCAAATGTCCAGTTACCACGTGCCTGAGGTCAGAGGGTCATCCTTTCCCCCAGACGTGGCCATCGTCACCTCACGTGCAGCTTTGTGCAGGGAAGTGTGAAAACAAATCCCCCAGCACAGCACAGCACAGCACAGCCTAGATGTCAGGGCCTAGATGTTAGGGAGGTGGTCTTAAGGTCATAGGATTGAGGGTTCGAATCCCACCCTTACCCTACATCTCCATTGCTGGAAGTGCCCTCGAGCAATGCACCTATCCCCACAATGCTCCAGGGATAATATACACAGCACGCCATTTTGTCATTAATAGTTCAAACTGTGTGACCTTTTACTTGTGTGAGAGCAAGAGAGGTATTTATTTATAACATAATTTCATAAGTCGTGAAACAGTATCCTATTGTAATCACTTACCTTGGTTGTACAATAGGTCATGCCAAATAAATAAGTAATGTCATTTGTATTTGAGTTTAAATTAGATTTAAGGATGTCTGCTGTAGTTTAGAAGCTCAAGTAATGAAAGCTGTAGTGGAATTTCTGACTGGTAGCACTACACATGCAGGAAGAAATCCCACCGGAGTGGTCACATTGCGGTGGTACAGTAGGAGAAGTGAAGGGGGGTGGGGGGATGCTTGCATGTCAAATATGGCCGTTCGGAATGGCAAGGTTGCATACATTTCCTTTTATGTGGCGGTTGTTTAAAAAATCTGGTTAGCGTAGAATGCCGGCTCAAGTCCAGAGCATCTGCCTGCTGGACTGTTTACTCTAGAGAGTGGATGGGGACGTTGTGGGACGGGATGGGACGGGAAGGGGAGAGGACAGGAGAGGAGAGGAGAGGGGGAGGGCAGAGAAATAGGGCCTGGCCACTTTTGGCTTAAAGCGGCTCCTCATAATTAGCAGCGCAGAACTGACTCAACCTGACCCCGCAACCTTGTGGGACCTGCAACCTCGTGGGCCCCTATTTTCAGAAATGTAAAAAAAGTTAAAAAAAATAAATAAATATATATATATATATTTTACATTTCTGAAAATAGGGGCCCACGAGGGTGTGGGGCCCACTGGGAAAGGCCTGCTATGCCAGATGGCCAGTCCAGCCCTTGGAGAGGAGAGGAGAGGGAGAGGGGAGGAGAGGAGAGGATAGGAGAGGGAGAGGGGAGGAGAGGAGAGGATAGGAGAGGGAGAGGGGGAGGGAGCCGAGGGGAGGGGGGCCGGGTCCCTTCAATTAAGAGGGTGAGAGAGGGAAAGCAGCTTCTGTTCCTGCTCCATGCCATGTTTGGAGCTGTTTGGCTTCATGCAGCATGAGTACTGCCCGCCCTCCCTCCCTCCCTCCATCACTCTCTCCCTCTCCCTCTTTCTCTATCCCTACCTCCCGCTCTCTATTCTCTCCCCCTCCCACCGTTATCTTTCTCTCCTCTCCTCTTCCCCTCTCTCAAGCTCCCTCCCTGCTCTGTCTGTCCCCTTCTCTCTCTCTCTCTCTCTCCCTTTCTTCTCTCGCTTTCTCTTCCCTTCCTCTCTCTCTCTCTCGGCTGTTCACTCTCCCTCCGTCTCATCTCTCCGCTCCCCTTCTGTTGACAAAGCACAAGTCAGAAAGAGTTACGTAACAACACTGCCCCCTCACCCCCCCCTCCCCTCCCCTCCCGTCCCTCTGCACTTCTCCCTCTGCATCCCGCTACTACTGGTATACAAGGCCCTGTGCCCAGATTTGTTATTTGCTGCTCCTTCCTTGTATGTGTGTGTGTTTGTTGTGTGTAGGCTGCAGCTGCTGCTGGTGTGTGTGTATGTGTGTGTGTGTGTGTGTGTGTGTGTGTGTGTGTGTGTGTGTGTGTGTGTGTGTGTGTGTGTGTGTGTGTGTGTGTGTGTGTGTGTGTGTGTGTGTGTTTGTTTTGTTTAAGGCTGCTGCTGGTGTGTGTGTGTGTGTGTGTGTGTGTGTGTGTGTGTGTGTGTGTGTGTGTGTGTGTGTGTGTGTGTGTGTGTGTGTGTGTGTGTGTGTGTGTGTGTGTGTGTGTGCGCGCATGCGTGTGTGCATGTGTGCATGTGTGTGTGTGCATGCGTGCGTGCGTGTGTGATACCTTGTGTGATACTGTGAGTGTGTTTGTTTTGGGTGAAAATAAACTTTTCCCAGTAAAATGAAATGTAGCTCAGGTGTCCCAGGGGAGGGAGTCTTCCTCTTGCTCTCCATGCTCCTACATACTGTATATTCACAACTGAGAGCTCTCCCCTCCTCTTCTCACAGGATGTACGGTGCTCCTTGTAACGCAAACTGAATTTTAACATTTTATTTGGCCCACAAGATCATTTCAATAGATAGAAAATATGACAATAATTATGAGTGGGTCCAGGTTAGTGTAGCAGCACAGACTAGCACATAGAAGTATATGGTAGTATATATACGATGGAAATGTGTAATTTGCCTAGCTGTATAGTGTGTGTACTTAATGGACACTTTCAGTGCATTTTTGAATAAATATTGAATTCGGTCCACGACTTCATCCCAAATTTAGATTTTGGCCTGTTGTGTATTTGAGTTTGACACCCCCCTGTTGCATTGTGTACCCACAGTACAAATGACATGAAATACAGAGAAATGTATGTAGCCTAATTGGAAATGGATAAGGGGTAGGCATTAGGCAAGGAAAGTTGGGAGCACTGATAAGGACGTTGCTGAAGGGTGTGTTGTTACGAGCGGTGGCGATATCAGCTCACACCTCTCTGTTAAGATACTGTCGTGGAATGTGCTTATCCAAGACTGAAACATTTACGCACGTGTCCTCTCTGGCCCCACTACTACTAACCATCCAGGGACTTATTTACATTCAATCAAGCATTGTAATGATGCCGTGATGGTGTCTGTCACAGACAAGGTGTCTGTGATGGTGAACAGAGGGGGAGTGAATGCCTTGGCATGGTGGTATGTTTACAGCAAGTCGACGAGCGATTGATTGTCATGTTGTTATTTGAACTTGAGGTGAAGTAGCATGTTGCTGGCAAGTCTCGCTCTACCACAGCTCCCACCGGATAACACACACCAGGGTTTCCCCCTTGCATTTTATGGTTAAAGGTGCACTGTGTAATATTTTGAGCTGTTTATTTCCAGAATTCATTTCTCTTTTGATTGTCATGTGGGTATTTGAACTTGAGGTGAAGTAGCATGTTGCTGCCAAGTCCCGCTATAACACTGCTCCCCGCTCTGCTTATCCCAGCTGAATACACGCACACCAGGGTTTCCCCCAGCATTTTATGGTTAAAGGTGCACTATGTAGGATGGTGGTCAGCGTCGTTGCATATATGAAAATGGGGATTGTGTATTGCAACAATGCTGCTCATTGAGACTGTGCTGCCTATTGGCAAATTGATCTTTTGACAAGAAACACTGACCACCTTGACTAGGTGTCCTCAAATGCTTAAAGGGACACTGTGTGAGATTTTTTAGTTGTCTATTTCCAGAATTCATTCTGCCCATTCACTAATGTTGCATTTTTCATGGATACTTACCACCACCATCAAATTCTAAGTATTCATTATGACTGGAAAAATTGCATTTTTAGATGCGTCCCACGCATCTCTATAAGAGGCTTTGGTGTCCGTCCGTCCGCCCGTGATGCGTTTCTGAATTGTGATTCCCTCTTGTGATTCCCTCTTGTGTCCACAGGGTGGCAGTCGCTCAGTGGAGTGGCAGAGCTCAGTTTTGGCCTGGAGCTCATGCGTGCAAACCGAAACGTTACGTCACGTCTACCATAATGGTTAGCAAACCGGCTACGCAGCTGATTGATAGCATTATCTGACACAACTGCAGAAGCACAGAAGTCTGTATGCATATTCCATCCATGTGTGCCATGTGTGCTAGCCGAGTTCCTAAACATTCACACAAAGACGTCTTCAGATAAGGAGGATAACTGTCAAGCTGACACTCAACAAACTCTTCATGGTCAATAACACCAAGCGGAGCACAAAAAATAGGAAGGCATGAGACATTTGCAGATAGCGTTTCCTATGTTCAGTGTTGTTAGACTACACAGCGTCACCACTCAAAACAAACAACACCCTTTGAAGAAAACAACAGCCCGAACACCGGCAATCCCCTGGATTTTTTGACAATGCTGTGAGAAGTGCAGGCAAGAGAGCAACTCGCGCTTTGTGGAGGAGATTACTTCGATAGTTCGATTAGATTTCACAGACACGCGAGCACAGGGAGAGTGAAGGCTGTGTTTCTGTTGATCATACGCACGCGCGTCTTTTAAAGGGTTTGTTCGGGGCGACCACTTGACAGAGAGCGCGCTTTTCGGTTTATGCAGTAAATGTCTCATTGATTAGTTTTTGGAACTTACGGTGTGTCTGTAACGGTCCACGAAGACAATATCCACGTGAAAACGCAAACGCCTGCAAACCACTGTTTTGACAGAAAGACAGTTCACCTGTCGCCTACTCTGTTTACTTCCCAAAGCGGCATTTAAAAGTATTCCATGAAATCCAACATCAACGTCACTTCAAATAGGTGACCGCATCATGCACACACATGAAATAACACTTCAGTGAGGGGGGGACATCACTGCTCTCATATTAAAGTGAAAAGAGAATTTCACATTTTAGTTTATTTAATGTATGCAAAATTTCAAATAGCCTATTCATTGAAATCTGTCCAGAAAGGGTTGTAATCCAAGTTTGCCTGTTTTTTATGTTTGTAATTATTTATTTTAAAAAAAAATAAAAAATCGTGATTAAAAATAAATAAATAAAAAAAAATAGAGATTTTATGTTAAAAAAAAATGTGATATGGGATGGGCCGATGGCCCCCCTAGCTAAATTCGCCTTAGGTCCCCAAATTGCCGAATTTGTAAATTTGTAAGGGATTATTTTGAAAAGACAGTAATATGTAATCAGCAATGCATTACAGTTTTTCAGTAACTTGCCCAACACTGTTGAAAACCTATGGTACTTTTTCAAATCCAGGCTTATACAGTACATGGTAGGCTTATTGATAAATTGCCTTGACAGGTTATGAGGAGGCCAAGGGGGCGTTTGGGCAAAAAAGGTTCAGAACGGGCATAGACGGACGCATCTGTTGTCCGCCTGTCGGACTTGTTCATACATGAAAAGGGGGTCCGCCATTTTGAATATCCAAAAATAGCCATTTTTAGCTGCAAAAATGACTCTACTTGGACCATACTAGAAAATATTTGTTTATTACTAAGTAAACTTTCATTTAAATATCAAATTTGGCGATAGCCAACCCAGTTTCAATGAGCAGCATAGTTGCAGTACCTTTTTTGACCATTTCCTGCACAGTGTCCCTTTAAGGCTTTGTGCTGTGTATGTAATTTATGAAGTTGCTTTACGAAAACATGTACAGTATAAGTCTAATGGTTTATATTTTATATGCAACTGCACAATGTAAGCTTTTCAATGGTGATAGTAATATGTCTCCTATAGCGGCTAACCACCTTGACATATGAATACAATACACTGCACAGTCACCTATTCTTACTCAGTGTGTGCGTGCGTACATGCGTGCATGCATACCTGCGTGTATACAGGTGTGTGTGTGTGTGTGTGTGTGTGTGTGTGTGTGTGTGTGTGTGTGTGTGTGTGTGTGTGTGTGTGTGTGTGTGTGCGTTCATGCGTGCATGTGTGTGTGCGTGCATGTGTGTGTGTGGAGAAGTGACACATTGCTGGCCAGTCCCGCTCTCCCCCACCGCTCTCCTCTCTCCTTATCCCAGGTGGAGTGCTCTTGACAGGGGAGCTGGTCCTTGTGCAAGAGCATCCACAGACTTACTTACTGTGCAGCGCAGTTATTCACGTGCCTGTCTGGCATGTCTGGCGCCTGCTCACGTTTTCGTCCCGACTGTGCCGTGTGTGTGCACGTTCGTTTGTTCTCTCTGTACTCTTGTGCTGCTCACTTGCCCTCTCAAGTGCTGTCACTGCTGTCAGGCCTACTGCGCTTTATCAGGAGAGAGAGAGAGAGAGAGAGAGAGAGAGAGAGAGAGAGAGAGAGAGAGAGAGAGAGAGAGAGAGAGAGAGAGACAGAGACAGAGACAGAGAGAGACAGCACATAGCGAGGGAGAGAGGGAAAGAAAGATAGACAGAAATAAACAGACAAACAGAGAGGGGAGACACAAAATGTAAGAGGGGAGCCTTAGAGGGGAAGAGAGTGAGAGGAAAAGAGAGGTTGAAGAGGAGAGACAAATGGAGAGAGAGTAGAATGGAGAGAAACAGGTAAAAATAGAGACTGTGCAGAGAAGAGACAGGTCTGTTAAGAGTCTTCTTACTAGCACAAATATACCTACCGGATATTCTGGGGTGGTTATAATCCAAAAGGAGAGCCTTTCACAGGACAGTTGAGGCTGTGCTGACAGGAAGGAGAGCCTCTCACATCTCACTAGACACTCTGAAGGAGAGATTTTCACCTCGCAGCACACAGTTGTACCTGTATGACTCGGACCCCAGCTTTCTTTCTTTCTCTCTCTCTCTCTCTCTCTCTCTCTCTCTCTATGCATCTCTCTTGTTCTCTCTCTTTCTCTCTGTCTCAGCCTCTCTCTTTCTCTCTCTCCTTGCCTCTGCATTTCTCTCTCTCTTTCTCTATCTCCACTCCCTCTGACTCTCCTCTCCTCTCCTCTCCTCTCCTCTCCTCTCTTCTCTTCTCTTCTCTTCTCTTCTCTTCTCTTCTCTTCTCTTCTCTTCTCTTCTCCTCTCCACTCCTCTCCTCTCCTCTCCTCTCCTCTCCTCTCCTCTCCTCTCCTCTCCTCTCCTCTCCTCTCCTCTGATCTGTTCTGCTGTCCTCTCTCTCTCTCTCTCTCTCTCTCTCTCTCTCTCTCTCTCTCTCTCTCTCTCTCTCTCTCTCTCTCTCTCTCTCTCTCTCTCTCTCTCTCTCTCTGCAGGTAGCGGGGATGGGATGGGAAGGGAGCCTCCTGGAGGCCTGGTGTGTTGACCAGGGTGTAGGTCCCTGTGGCGTGAGCACCTGGGCCATGGCTGACAGTGATGAAGAGAGAGGGGGTCATGGCTATTATTACATCATTAAGGAAAGACACGGAAATGTTGCACAGGGGTGCGACCTTCCACGGCCATGTGAAATATTTCCCCTTAACCCTCTTGCAGTTCGTGATTGACGTACTGTACACTGCTCTTTGTTAAAAGTAGCTCGCGACCCTACCATGGCTTTAACGGTAGGGCAGTGGGCTGCTACGCCGGGGACCTGAGTTCGATTCGGGATCTGGTCAATTGCACATCCTTCCCTGTCTCTCTCTCCCCAATCATTTCCTGTCTTTCTCAACTGTCCGGTCATAAATAAAGTCATAAAAGACCAAGAATATCTTGTAGCCCCTTAAATGCCCGCCGTACCTCCAGCGGCACAATGTAATAGTGATTGAAAAGTTACAGTTTTTCTCGATTGCCTACACACAATTTTCGGAATCGGTCCTCGAATTCTCAAAACTCTACACACAAATCTCCAAACCTCACACACAACGGGCCAAACTCTTCACTACCTCTGAAAAATGCACGTCTTGTCTCAAAACAATGTACTCTCTTCTAAAAACCTCATTTTGTCGTCAAATGACACACACAGACAGTCACTACAATACACATTTGCTGACCCATTAAAACACTGTTGGGCACAGGGTAAAACTAATTTCTCCCACTAACTTGGGCTTTTTTTGTTCTGGATTGCATGGATACTGTGACATAAGTTGGAAAACTTCATTCCCACAAGACACAAACAGAAACAGAAAGATTTTTACACGTATTTCTTTTTCACAAAAACAACACAAAGATAAACCCCACTGCCTATTTGGCAGTACAAAAAACCTATTACATTACTGTATAGCCTATTGCTATGAAAAAAAAAACACACACTCACATCTACTCTGCTTCATCCTGCCTTCTATTGTGGTCTGGCCACAGGACCTCATCCACATCACATGCAATTGTTTCCCTGGCCAGGCAGCGAGGGAAATGCCGTCTTGCATGGCGCATCCACCCAGAGAAGGCATCAACAGCAATTTTTTTTTCTGACATTTACGTAGTGAAAAATTGCACTAATTTATTGTAAAATATTGGGTAACCACATGGAAGTGATGTCTTGTATAACATATTTTTGAGTTCAAAAACTAAACAAATGTGTTTTCTCCTTGCATCCACTCATTTTTCATCAATATGACATGCAATGTGTGTCCTTATGGGGTGATGATTTCAGATTGTAAACCGGTATGAAGAGAGTTTGCCCATGTGATGAGGAAGTGAACATAGTATGACAGTTGATTGTAGTGTTGTGAATGACAGTGTGTTCCATGAGAAACCCAGTGTTTTTCTTTATGAAAATTGAGTGTAATCCAGAGAATTGTGTGTAATGGTGTGAAAAGAGTGTGTTTTAAATCTGGAATTTGAGTGTTAAGTAGGAATTGTGTTTAGTGTTCAGTGACATTGGTTAGGGGAGTTGGGAAATGGGTGAGATGTTCCGAGAATTGTGTGTGAAGTACCAGAACTTGTGTGGAGGCAATCGAGAAAAACTGTAACTACCGGTACCCTAGTACAACAATGCTATGGCATAACGCAGGGCCTGTAGTCAATGCCATTCTGGTAACAGCAAATTTGGTAACACTTTATTTTAGGGATACATCTATTAGCACTAATACATACAATGTTAATGCCTGCATAAGCAACTTGTAAGGCATGTACTAAGCAAACGCTAAGGCCTACTAGGTCCTTACTAAGGTTAAATTGGAAATAAAGCCCTTATTGTGCATGAACAAGACATTTGCGAATACATGCCTAACAAATGTTTGATTT
>NC_085880.1:18946027-18978527 GCF_034702125.1 Engraulis encrasicolus | reverse complement strand
GATCAGGGAGGAATTGGGTCCTCTTTACTCTGTATGTATTGAATGTTATTTAGGGCTCTGTCATATGACTTTGTCCCGGGCCCAGCCAAAGCTGCCAGCAGGTCTGGCTTGGGTGTTTGCATATCAGACTGTGAAACGTACCCAATGGTATACTGTGCCTGAGCACTATACTGTAAATGTTTAAAGCAGTAATGTTTAAGGATGGTGTCACTGAATTAAGAGCAGAGTTGAGAAATGTCCGGCACAGTGTCTGGTATCAGGCATGAGACAGAAGGGGACACAGTTTAACATTTGCTAGGAGACATGCAATAAACTTGGAAATGTTTTGGTTATCTCTGGGGTGAAGCTAGTTTGTGCTTTATCCCTTTGATGCAAAGCCTCCATTATAAGCTGATGTTACCAAATCGTAAGGCCGGCCTCATCTTTGACTTATGACGCTCTGTAATGTCATAGCAATGTTGTTGATGGCTGTCTGTGATGTCATAGCAATCTTATGATGTTGGCTAGTTTTTTTCAGCGAACAGCGAGTCAGATCGCTGGCTATCTTATCTGCACTACGACGGACGACAGGTGATTAAGAGTGGTAGATTTAAGTGATATATCCCAATATATACAGTAAGTCCCATCCCAGTATATAAGACCCAGTGATATATATAAATATACACAGTATAGTAAAACCCAGTGATGTATCCCAATACATAAGTCCCAATGTTTAAGTCCAATGATATAGGCCTATACTGATAGATAAGACTGTTAAGAGAATTAGACAATTTTGTATATAATTACCAATAAATGCACAAGGACAAGAGCAGTACGATTTTACGCTTTGGCCAAAGGGAGAGGAAGGTCCCTTTTATTAAATGGATTCATAATTCCTTAAATTATAGGGATGTATAATTATTCTTACAAAGACCCAGAGATATAGCCCTATATATAAGTCGCAATGACATATCCCGATATACAAGTCCCAGTGGCAGATTATTAGCATTTCTGAGTTGTGATAGTGTGTGTTCTGCATACAGTAGTGCTTAATTTCTGAGTTGTGATAGTGTGTGTTCTGCATATTACTTCATTTCCGAGTTGTGATAGTGTGTGTTCTGCATATTACTTCATTTCCGAGTTGTGATAGTGTGTGTTCTGCATAGAGCTTCTGGGGGCAGCTGTGGTGTAACGGTTAGGGACTTGGTCTTTCCATCCGGGGGTTGTAAGTTCGAATCCCACCTGGCCTCTCCCTACACCTGCATCCATGGCTGAAGTAACCTTGAGCAAGGCACCTAACCTCACATTGCTCCAGGGACTGTAACCAATACCCTGAAAAATAGTAGCCTAAATGTAAGTCGCTCTGTATAAAAGCGTCTGCTTAATGCAATGCAATGTAATGTAAAAGCTTCCTGGAAGTAAGCAGCATCCAACTCCATTGGCTGGCTCGGGTTTGCTTCATCTAGGCACGTTTCCCTCGCCCACAAGTCTCTGTCATTTTGGATCGTGTTTCAGCGTGAAACAGAAGTAGTGACGTGATGTGATACTGTCTTCATTAGTGGGATGCGGAGGTCACCGTCTCTTTTATGTATGACCACATTCACGCGCGCCATGTTAAAATGATTGAATCTGTAACCTTATTCCCACGAGGCGTCCCTGCAGACAGTTCATGTTGTGTTTTGAGGTCAGCTTCGCCTGTCAGTCAAACCAAGAATGTTTGATTTTTATGAATTACTGTACGTATAGCATGATGATGTTGCAAAAGCACCCATCAGATACAAATGTGATTTTCTAGAAATGCTTTGAATGTACTGTTACAATAGGGCTAATGGTACGCTGCTAACTGTCCTCCTGAAATGTGGATGTGTAAGTGTGTGTGGACAAGCTCTATAGCACAGTAATCTACCTCATCAGGTTGTTTTCCTTGTAATTGGCTGTCTACTATGGCTTTTATCATATGATGTTTGTGAATAATCCAGCAGTACCATACAGGCTGTAGCCTCTTACTGCAGATGGGGTCGCCGGCGGGCCTATTCACTATTTGTTGAAAATACTCAACTACATCATAACAACATCGCTATGACAGTACCGAGAGCCTTAAAGTGATACTGTCCCATTTTTGGAAATAAGCTCATATTACACCTCCCCTTGAGTTAAATAATTGTGTTTTACCTTTCTCCTGTACTTTCTCTGAGTATGGCAGTGCAAATTTTACCTCCATGCTAGCAGTTGAAATAGCTAGCGGCTAACTGGTCTCATAGGACTTGTTAGGTATGGGAATATATGGGTCTACTTTATTTCATTGCGCATTGATAGTGATTGTTTTAATAGTAATATGCACATGCGCATTAGTCTGTATGGAGTTTTCACAAGTTCACTAAACGAGCCACGGCTCGTTAAATGGCAACTCTTGTGTCCGTGCTTTATTGTAGCACATAAGGTTGAATGTGTGTGTGTAACTTACAACCGAGTAATAACTGCATACACAACAATTGGCGACGAGGATCTGTGAAGAATCCAAGCGGAGCTTGACTTTAACTCGTGAGGAAAGTGGAGAAACTTCGACGGCGAGAAGAGTACCCACCGAGAGCGCGTGAGTGATGTTCTCTGGCGAGCTAAACTGCTATTGACTGTGATAGAAGCTAGCACATTGAAACGCGGAGGAAAATGTCACAAAATCAGCCAAACCCGACGGTAAATACCGCACCAACCATGGCAGGGATAATCGGAAGAATGAACAGTTTTGATAGTGCGGCGGAGGACTGGACAACATACATTGAGAGGTTGGATCAGTACTTTGTTGCAAACGACATTCCAAACAGCAAAAAGGTAGCTGTACTGCTTAGTGTAATGGGAGCTAAGACATATAATTTGCTGCGCAGCCTAATGACTCCAGATAAACCTGCTGATAAGTCGTACACAGCCATTGTTACTGCGTTAGAGACTCATCTGAATCCGAAGCCTCTCGTCATCGCTGAGCGTTTTAAATTTCATAAACGAAACCAGTTGAAGACAGAGTCTATTGCTGAATTCGTGGCAGAGTTGAGGAGACTGTCTGAGCATTGTTCATTTGGAAGAAATCTATTAGATTCACTGCGAGACAGATTTGTGTGCGGGCTGATCAACGAAAATATACAGAAAAGGCTGTTAACAGAAAAAGACCTGACGCTGAAACGTGCCATTGAGCTCGCGACGTCAATGGAAGCTGCTGCCAAAGGCGCTACCGAGCTGCAACAGCAGATGGCGCAAGAATGCCATGTACACGAGTGCAATGTGCACAAGATAGACAAAAGACAACAGAAAAGTGATGCATGTTATCGCTGTGGCAAGAAGTCACACACTCCAGCTGAATGTTGGTTTAAAGATAAAGAATGCAACAAATGCCAGAAAACAGGTCACATACAGAAAATGTGCAAAACCAAAATGAGAGAAAAAGTGAAAGAGAAAAAGTTCCACAAACGAAAAGATAAACAAAGAGAAATGCATGACATTGAAACTTGCTCTTCTGACACAGATAGTGCACAAGACCTAGCCTGCTTTGATGTATGCTCATTGAAAAGACCCAACAGGGGAATTATATGGGTTTCACCTAAAGTGGAGGGGAAAACACTGACCATGGAGTTAGATACTGGATCTGCATTGTCAGTCATCTCCAAAAAGGATTACCAGGCACACTTCTCACATCTAAAATTACAGTCTACTGATGTAATGCTCAAAACTTACACAGGGGAGCGCATAGCCCCAATGGGCGTGGTCAAGGTGAAGGTACACTACAGCGATCAACGCCATGTGCTGTCCCTGTATGTTGTTGAGAGAGGAGGTGCACCCCTGTTTGGCCGTGAATGGCTTTGTGAGATACAATTGGATTGGCAGTCAATTAAAGAAATGCAAGCAACAGTGACCAAAAAGCAGAGCACCGGCTCTACAACTGAAAAATTGAATAAAATACTTACCAATGCAGGTGAAGTGTTTCAAGATGGCATAGGCACACTTAAACACCTGAAAGCCCAGATTGTGCTGGAAGATGACGCTGTTCCCAAATTCCACAAGGCGCGCCAGGTTCCATACGCTCTCCGCCCCAAAGTGGAAAATGAACTCCAAAGGCTGGAAAATGAGGGCATCTTATCGAAAGTGGACTGGTCTGAATGGGCAATGCCAATAGTGCCAGTGGTAAAGGGAAATGGCTCAGTACGCCTCTGTGGAGATTTCAAGGTCACAGTCAATCCGGTCCTGAAGGCGGAACAGTACCCTCTACCGCGTATTGATGACATCTTTGCAGCTCTGGGCCAAGGTAAGCGATTCTCCAAGATTGACCTAGCACAAGCGTACTTACAGATGGAGATGGAGGAGTCGTCTAAAAAGTACTTGACCATCAATACCTCCAAAGGTCTCTATCAGTACAACCGCCTGGTCTTCGGCATCGCTTCAGCACCGGCAACCTGCAGAAAGCAATGGAGCATGTCCTACAGGGCATACCGAATACACAGTGCTATTTGGATGACATAGTCATTACAGGAGAAAATGACGACGCACACCTTGAAAATCTGGAAAAAGTGCTCAAAAGATTGGATGAATTTGGATTACGGGCCAACAAAGCAAAATGTGAATTCTTTCAAGATGAAATTGAATACTGTGGCCACAAAATGGTCAAAAACGGGCTACACAAATGCAAAGACAAAATTGACGCTGTATTGAAGGCCCCACCTCCACAGAATGTTTCTCAACTGAGATCTTTCTTGGGCCTAGTAAATTATTACCGAAAATTCTTGCCCAACCTGTCCTCAGTGCTACACCCCTTGAATTGCTTACTCCAACTTGGCAATAAGTGGCACTGGTCCCAGGACTGTGAAAAGGCCTTCAAGCAAGCAAAGGAGTTAGTGACATCAGACAATGTCTTAACTCACTATGACCCCCAAGTGCCTCTCAAGCTAGCATGTGATGCTTCGCCTTACGGAATCGGAGCCGTGCTATCACACCGATTCAGTGATGGAACAGAGCGACCAATAGCATTTGCCTCCCGATCTCTGAATACAGCTGAGCGTAACTATGCGCAAATTGACAGAGAAGCTCTTAGTCTGGTCTGGGGAGTGAAAAAGTTCAACCAATATCTTTATGGTAAGCACTTTACCCTCCTCACGGATCATAAACCCCTTGTTTCCATCTTTAATCCAGCTAAGGGAGTGCCAGCCATGGCCGCTGCACGACTGCAACGGTGGGCTTTGTTCCTGAGTGCTCACACCTACAGCATTGAGTACAAGGGCACACAACATCATGGGAACGCTGACGGGCTGTCCCGTTTGCCACTACAAGTCGCACCACCAGTAAAGACCAAGGAAGCTGTGGATATGTTCCAGATGGCACAAGTGGATCCTCTATATTTTGAGGGAGGAGTGGATCCACAAGTGGATCCTCTACCAGTCACAAGTGAGGAGATCGCACGAGAGACAGGCCGCGACCCTGTCTTGTCCAAAGTCTACGAGTTGACGCTGAAAGGCTGGCCACGCCACGGTGACTCATCCTTACCGGGCTATTCAAGTCGACGAGAACAGCTCACAGTGCATCAAGGATGCATTTTGTGGGGGGCGAGGGTAGTCATACCACCGAAGCTGCGCCAGAGGGTTCTCACTGTGATACATGAGGGACACTTAGGCGTGGTGAAAATGAAAGGCCTCGCAAGGAGCTTTGTATGGTGGCCTGGAATCGATGAAAAGCTTGAAGAACTAGCCAAGACATGCTATGGGTGTCAACAGACCCAAAAGTCTCCACCAACAGCCCCACTGCATGTGTGGGAATGGCCTACAAAACCATGGCAACGTGTGCACATTGACTACGCAGGACCTTTCCTTGACCACATGTACCTAGTCGTTGTTGATGCGCACTCAAAGTGGCCTGAGGTTTTCTGCACAAAGACCGCAACCTCTGCAAAGACAGTTGAACTCTTACGGGCCCTGTTCGCACGCACAGGCCTTCCGCATCAGATCGTGAGTGACAACGGAACACCTTTCACCGCCGAAGAGTTTCAGCGCTTTGTTAGAAAGAACGGCATACAACACACCACCATTGTGCCGTACCATCCAGGTTCTAACGGCCAAGCTGAACGTTTCATTCAAACTTTCAAACATTCAATAAAGGCCATGGATAAAGACACAGCATTGCTGCGGCAGAAGATTGCAAACTTTTTGCTGGCCTATCGCAACAGCACCCATGCTGTAACAGGACAGACCCCTGCTATGCTCTTCCTAGGGCGTCCCCTGCGATCACGCTTAGACTTACTGAAACCCAGTCTACAGCAACATGTACAGAAGAAACAGTCTGAATCTGCTCTCCGATCCCAGACACGCTCATTGCGTACATTCCAAGTGGGACAACAGGTGATAGCCAAAGACTACCGCAATAAAGGACAAAAGTGGCAGACTGGCACCATCGTTTCACAAACAGGACCGTTGACATACCAAGTAAAAGTCGGGCAGGACCTAGTGTGGCGTAGACACGTGGATCAGCTGTCGACAAGCGTAGATGCCAACGATACGCCATTACATGGTGACTTCGAGTTCAGTGACGAAGCCCAAGACACCGGCGGCCCTGAAGATGATGCAGGTGGCTCTGCACCCGCGTCACCTGTTCCGCAACGTCCTGCTGTGAACCCTGTTCCTCAACGTCCTGCTGTGAACCCTGTTCCGCAAAGTCCTACTGCGAACACCTCACCAGTGAGAGGTTACCCAGAAAGGATTAGGAGACCTCCCGAGAGATTCCAGGACTGAGACAGATTGAGAGTAGATAAATAGTTAGGGTTTAGTTAGTTTTAGTTATTAATATTCAGGTAAAGCAGTTAAGTTAAATGGGGATATCAATGCTGGAAGGGAGGATTGTTACTGTATGTATGGGAATATATGGGTCTACTTTATTTCATTGCGCATTGATAGTGATTGTTTTAATAGTAATATGCACATGCACATTAGTCTGTATGGAGTCTTCACAAGGTCACTAAAGGAGCCACGGCTCGTTAATGGCAACTCTTGTGTCCGTCCTTTATTGTAGCACATAAGGTTGAATGTGTGTGTGTAACTTACAACCGAGTAATAACTGCAAACACAACAGGACTCAATGTTAACTGCTAGCTTGGTGGTGAAATTTGCACTGCTATAACCAGAAAACGGTTGAAAGTACAGCAGAACGGTAACCCTTTTATTCAACTCAAGGGGAGGTGTAATATGAGCTTATTTTTTTTTAAAAAAATGGGACAGTATCACTTTAAGTAACAGATTAAGACATAACCATTACAATGTTGGTGACAATAAGGTTATAACATAGGCTCTGCGCTAAGGGGTTAAAATGTTACAGACTTTTAGACTTCATATTTGCCTTTGCCTTTGCCTTTGGGTCAAGCACCTCAGGCCACTTGAGGTGGATGTGTGTAGTTAAGGCCTCCTACACGGTTTGAAAGTCTCTCCACACTTCCTTATTTCAGTCTTTCTCCTCAGCTCTCTTTTCCCACTCTCTCTCTCTCACTCTCTCCTGCTCACCCTCCATCTCTCCTTCCCTCCCTCCTCATTCTCATCTCTTCTTCTTCTTCCCCTGCTCATCCTCCTCTCTTCTCCGCTCTCTCTTTTCCCTCCCTCTCTTCTGCTCACCCTCCATCTCTCCTTCCCTACCTCCCTCCCTCATCCTCCTCTCTTCTTCCTCCCCTCCTCATCCTCCCCTCTTCTCCACTCTCACTGTGAGTGGAGTGTGTGTGAACGCTCTCTGCATTTTTAATTACAGTAATAGTGGTGTGCTGGGAGTCTGGCCAGCAGGAACACAGAGCTGCTCAATGGAGGATTAGACAAGGACCTCCTGTCAAGGCTGTCATAACTCCCATCTATTCTCTCTCTCTCTTTCTCTTTCTCTCTCTCTCTCTCTCTCTCTCTCTCTCTCTCTCTCTCTCTCTCTCTCTCTCTCTCTCTCTCTCTCTCTCTCTCTCTCTCTTTCCCACCCTCTCTTTCTCTCTTTCCCACCCTCTCTTTCTCTCTCCCTACCCCTTTCCCTCCTCCTCTCTCTACCCCCTCTCCTCTCTCTCTCTCTGTCCCTCTCCTTTTCTACCTTTCTCTCTCTTCCTCCCTCTCTCCACTCTTCCCCTCGCTCTCTCCCCCCACTCTATACCCCTTGTCCTCCTATCCTCCTCCTCTCTCTCTCTCTCTCTCTCTCTCTCTCTCTCTCTCTCTCTCTCTCTCTCTCTCTCTCTCTCTCTCTCTCTCTCTCTCTCTCTCTCTCTCTCTCTCTCCACCATATTCTATTCCTTCCCCCCTATTCTTTTGCATACATGTAATGCTTGGCATTGGCCAAGTGGATCCTTTGGCCTAGAAAAAATCATGAGAATAATAAATAATCACATCAAAGATCAATTTTGTCAAGCTGAAGTTGGTAAATTATGCTGTGACTTATTCAAACATTTGGGGTGTTGGGGATGAGAGATGCTTTTGAGAGTGAGCGAGAGAGTGAAAGTGATATAGGTTAATCTTGTAATCTTGTGTTTAGACAAAGCTGGTCTATATTTTGGCGTTTGTATTCTTGAAAATGGCTGTTCTAAATATATGTATCTCTCTCTCTCCCTCTCTCCCTCTCTCCCTCCTCTCCCTCCCCCTACCCCCCCCCCCCCCACACACACACACACACCCTCTCTCTCTCTCTCTATTCCAGGGCTCTCCTGCAGAGGGCGCTAAGGGTTTTGAAGGTGTTCACAGTAAGTGGGCTGCTGCATATTCATTGATTTTCACTTGAGCCTTTTTTATATGGCCAATAAACGTCATTATGTGTAGTGCTGTTGTAATGATGTTTAATGCGAAGCAAGCACACACACACACACACACACACACACACACACACACACACACACACACACACACACACACACACACACACACACACACACACACACACACACACACACACACACACACACACACACACACACACACACACACACACACACACACAGCCTGCAGCAGTTGCTCGCTGCTCCTATACAATAGTCTGATTTATACGTCTGGTTTGCCACAGATCCACTGCCATTACTCTAAATGTGTCAGTGAGCTCAATTTTTCAGTGTGATAATTAATTTCTCACACACAAGCACACACACACACACACACACACACACACACACACACACACACACACACACACACACACACACACACACACACACACACACACACACACACACACACATACACACACACACACACGCACGCACACGCTCACTAAGGATGAGAATGGGAATGAGAAAGAGAACAAGAGAGGGATAGAGAGAGAGAGAAGAGAATACTACTGTTTACTCCCTCCTCCAAATGTGTATAGATATATAAAGAGGCACAATAGAGGCACAATAGTCCCCATTTCAATAAATGAGGTGCTGATCTGGATGAGAGCCCAGAGGATGTTGTGCTGTATTGTCTGGCCGTGCCGAGGTGATGAATGCTAGATTGGCCATCTGGCATAGTGGGCATGTCCCGGTGGGCCCCGCACCCTTGTGGGCCCCTATGTTCAGAAATGTAACAAAAAAAAGAACATATATATATTTTTTACATTTCTGAAAATAGGGGCCCACAATGGTGCAGGGCCCACCGCTGAGTCAGTTCTGCACCGCTAATTATAAGGTGCCCGTTTAAGCCTAAAGTGCCCGTTCCCTATTTCTCCCCCAATCCAGCCCTGGAAGTGATGAATGTGGTGGCCAGATCTCCCGAGCAGAAGACACTGACCCCACTGTCCCTGTATTGTCTCTGGGCCCCTTTTGTCTTATCGCCATGGCCCTGTCTCTATTTAGCTCTCTCTTTCTCTCTCCATTCTTCTATATCTCTCTCTACATCCCTCCGTCCCGCACATGCACGCAGATCCCTCACTTCCCTGTCACCATCTGTCATTGGGTGTCACACATCAGCATCTTCTCTGTGACAATGATGACGCATGTCCTCTAACTTCGCCTCAGCTCTGTGTCTACCCTGCTGGTTCTTTCTTTTCTCTCTGCTCTCTCTTTTTCTTTCCCTCTTTGTTTCTTCCTTTCTGTCTGTCTGTCTGTCTGTCTGTCTGTCTGTCTGTCTGTCTGTCTGTCTGTCTGTCTCTCTCTGTCCCTCTCTCTGTCTCTCTGCCTCTATCCCCCCCTGTACGGTCCCCCTAAAAAGCCTTTTCATTTGCTTCTGCCAGCCACAACCTCGAATGAACACTATTAGAGCAGAACTTGCTGTTCTTTTAATAGTGTGCGGCCAAAAGTGCATTTGTATTCTGGTGGCAGGAGATGCTGTGCACTGCCGCGTCATGTGAGGTGGCCCTCTCTCCCACCCTCCTTGTCCTCCCTCCCTCCCTCCCTCCTTCTCCTCCCTCCCATCCTCCTTTCCTACCTAGCTCCCTCCCTCCTTCTCCTCCCTCCCATCCTCCTTTCCTACCTAGCTCCCTCCCTCCTTGTCCTGTCTCCCTCCCTCCCTCCTTCTCCTCCCTCCCTCCCTCCTTTCCTACCTAGCTCCCTTCTTTCGTATCTCCCTCCCTCCTTTCCTACCTCCCTCCCTCCTTCTTTTCCCTCTCTCCCTGCCTGCTGTCACTGCTACTGCCACCCAGCTGCTTTGCCATTCGCTACCTGAGTCACCCTCTATGGGCTCTGCAGGAGTCTGGATCAGGATCTATTTAACTTGTTTTGGTTTTTTCACATTTTGACTTTTTATTCAGTTACGGAAAGGGCAGCAGAGAAAGTCATAGTGCCGAAAACAGATTTTGCAGCGTGGGGCACATTAGATGCAGGTGGATGTTGTAATGTTTGTGGCAAAGATTTTATTTCAGTCTGAGCTGTGTCATGTGTCTCTGGGAAGGTCAACTATGACAAAACACTATACATTCATATATACAGTACGTACATACATACATACATACATACATACATACATACATACATACATACATACATACATACATACATACATACATACATACATACATACATACATACATACATACATACATGCAGTACATACATGCATACATAATATGCATACATACATTCATACATACATACATACATACATACATACATACATACATACATACATACATACATACATACATACATACATACAGTACACATAATATGCATACATACATTCATACATAGGCTACATACATACATACATACATACATACATACATACATACATACATACATACATACATACATACATACATACATACATACGTGTACATACATACGTGTACATACATACATACATACATACATACATACATGCATACATGCATACATGCATAGATACATACAAACATCCATACAGTACATACGTACAGTACATACATACATCTGTAAATATGTATGAACATGAAGGGTAGACAGACAGATAGACAGACAGACATGTACTTGTAAGACAACATACACCTTAAGTCATGGCTGTCATAACCCATCAGTAAGCCCCTAGAGCAGGGGTGGCCAACCAGTCGGAGACCAAGAGCCACATTTTGTAATGTGTCACAGCAAAGAGCCACATCGGCACACAAACATCACGCGGGCATATAAACATGCGCCCACCAACATGGGCATCACCCATCCTTCTCGCACCACAGACCAGCATAGGCCTACACAACACATGGGCATGAACATCAACCATCTCTTCTTTTCTCACACACACACACACACACACACACACACACACACACACACACACACACACACACACACACACACACACACACACACACACACACACACACACACACACACACACACAATGTGTCAGATTGATGTTACACTCCAACTTAATGGCCTGACTACAATCCTGAATATAAGATTATTATTTTTTTTACTGCTTCAATTGTTTGGGGGAAAAGGGGTTTTCAAGATAATGTTGTTTTACATAAGAAGACAAGGGTACACAGGTCAAAATTATGTTCATAAATTCTTTTATATTTTATTAAAACACGTTTCTCAGCATAATTTCCATGACCACTCTTTATAACAGAGCACGAAGTAACGCGGCACAAAGATTCTCCGCCTCTCTTAGCTCATTCGGGGGTTAGGCGCACAGGCACCGCTGTCTTGCGCTCAGATGATCATTGGATGTCTGACAACACCATCCAAAATTAACAAGGTGGTTCGTCAAATCGCCGTTCATTTTCCATATTAATGTTTCAGCGGGTGCTCCAGTGGGCCAGGGGAAAAACCAAAGTTTTCTTTTTGAGACTAAACTGAGAGCGGACAAGCGACAAGTCGATTAAAATAGTTTCCTACCTGCACGCTGTCTGCCCGCGCCGCTTTGACAATGGCTACGATAGACGACCACGGCCGACATTCACAGCGAAAACCAGGATAGAACATTATTTATGGCGCTATTTTGTCTATAGCCCGCAAAAATAATAAGATTTTAAACCAAAAACATAATTTTACATTCGGGTCAATAGCCATGAACACTCCTCCTAACAGAGCGCAGAGCTGGCTACGCAGGACAGAGATTCTCGGCGCAGCTCTGCTCCAGACGCCTTTCTCTTCACATAGTTTGCACATTTATAACCGCCATATCCGAGCGATAGAATCTACAAATACGGACAGCACATTTTCTTGACCTTATTGAGGAGTGATGGCCAAATATTTCAGGTTAAAACATTTTTGCCGCTATTTTGTCTAGTCAGCGAAAGACGCGGTCAGTTTTTAAAGCGCTATTTTTAGAATATAGGCTTAAATCACGTCTTGTATTTGCAGTAGGCCTAACAAATGTCACACGCCAACTTGATCATTCAGGACACATTTAGGCAAGGCCTTCTGCAGTACCAAGACCACGTGTGTGCGCAATTCCAATGCATATTTTCTATAAGACGTAAACACAAACTTGGACATGAACGCAAGAGCCGCAATACACCAGGCAAAGAGCCGCATGCGGCTCGAGAGCCGTGGGTTAGCCACCTATGCCCTAGAGCAACACCAGTCTGTCAGTAGGCTTGGTGACAGCTATTTGGCATGTGTGCAACAGCAAAGCCACGTACAGTACAGTACAGCACACGGCTACAGTAGCATAACATTGTTATAGTGAGCAAACACAAAAAAGACAACCAACCAGCCGCTAAACCCCCTGAACCTGCTTCAGCCGCCTGCCTGCCTCACCCAAAGGCGAGGTGCTTGTTTATGCTACGTACTGTACACACACCCAGTTGACTTTGACTTCTTCTGACAGCTACTTGCTGTCACTGTCACTGTCACTGCCACTGTCACCGTCACGGGCATAAACACTCTGAGTGCCGTACTGTACCGTGTCTTCTCTTTATCTTTCAGGAGGGCCGCTCATCAACCGTCCTCGCACGGTCTCTGCGGTGAGAGTGACTCCATTGCCCAGCATGAAGAGCTCCCCTGAGTTAGTCTCGTCAGGTGAGTGAGGTCTGACATTGCAATCTTTCTTTTCTCTACTGTGTTCTGCTACGGAGATTTACCGTCACTTCACAGTCACGCTGTTTTCCCTTGCTCACACTGTCACACTGCTTTCTCTTGCTCACACTGTCACACTGTTTTCTCTTGCCCACTATCTCACTTTCTCATGTTTCTTCATTCTCTCTCTCTTGCTCCCTCTCTCTCTCTCTCTCTCTCTCTCTCTCTTGCTCCCTCTCTCTCTCTCTCTCTCTCTCTCTCTCTCTCTCTCTCTCTCTCTCTCTCTCTCTCTCTCTCTCTCACACACACACACACACACACACACACACTCTCCACTCCTCCCCTCTTAGTTCTCTGTTTCCGCCTCTCTGCTAATGGACCAGCATGTTTAATCTCTAAGATGTACACAGCAAAAAGCTTCTGTCTTATCTTTTATCTTACGTAATCGCTACTCCTAAGATATTTTTATCTTTGAATTCAATAATGGTCACTATCACTGCTACATAACATGTTGTAAATCACACCAAGATAATGTGGAGCATTACCATTATACAGTAAAGCCTCAGTGTTACTAAGCAGGCTACGCCGGATGACTTGGATTGACTATGGAAACATTAAGTCTCAGTACAGTATTGTTGTCACTGATGACATTGACATTATGACATTCTGGTGAATGAATGATAAGGTCATAAGGACCGAAACGGCAGCAGCACAGCGCTTGTAAAGACTTGTCCCCAGTGGACTGCCATAGAGCTAACGCCAGTGTCCTGACTCACTTACTCCACTGGAACTGGTCACTAGACTTGAACTCACTTTATTGATGTGGCATTTTGTTTTACATGGCATTGTATTACAGTAAAATAAGCCGATGCATTTATCCAAATTGGCATACGTACAAGCATTACATTTTTGTTACACTTTTATCCAAAGCGACTTACAATGGCGGATGTAAGCATACACATACGACTTAGCAGATACAAAAGTGCACAGGAAATATACAGAACACAACAATAGGTGCAAATGCCAAATGGGGTTAGGTTTGTTTTTTTAGAGTCTACCAGGTCTGGGCCAGTTCAAGCATCAGTGCTGTAAATTGAGAGATATAATCAGGAGCAAACGATAAACAGTAGTGTACAGAATATACAGGCCAAGCAGGGTTAGTGTACCCTGGTACTGACCATCCCATAATACTACAATTTCATTTCGTATACGAAATGAGACATGGTCAGTACCTGGCTTGGGTTAGTGCGTATGACCAGGGTTCTTTGTTCTATTCACCCCTTAGCGCAGAGCTCATGTTAACCTTACTGTTACCCGAAATTGTAATTACCATGTCTTTATCTGTTACTCATGGCTCTCTGTAATGTCATAGGACTGTTGTTATGATGTAGTTCAGTGTTTTCAGCAAAGAGTGAAGTGGCCCATTGATGGGCCCATCTGCAGTAAGAGGGCTACTACAGTGTACAAAAGTCATGACAGTTGTAGTTGTTGCACAATGTGATATTCATTCTCCACACTTCATAGACTGCCATAGAGATTGAGAAATAGCCTTTGAAGCATAAGGGTGCTTTCATATAATGATGAGCAGTTACAGAGTAATGACATTTGCTATATGGACTTGGATATTAATTAAATTCAATGCCCCAGTCCTGTATGAGGCAACCCCTGTTATAATGAAATGATCAAGCTGGCAATGCATGTAGCCCCGTAATGCACGCCGTTCCACCAGTGCAACGTTGTGTAATAGTCATTGAAAAGTGAACTACCATAGTACTGCACTACTTTGATTTAACACAGGGCCTTTAGCAATAGGCCTACACTACGACTGTCTGGTAACAGCAAATTTATAACGCTGTGTCTAAATGGGTCTTACTGTTTGTCTGCTGAGGAAGAACATCATTCAAATTACAGCAAAAAAAGAAGAAATTCCTCTCGAGTATGATAGGAAAAGATATTCTATTCGCCTTTCAGTGAAGCGCTTTATGACTTCCTCTTTTCACAGTGTTATTTTTCTGAGGTTAGAAACAAGTAGAGCAGTTCAGACTCCTGCCCTGCAGGCATTGGGGAAAGTCGCACACAAAGGAGCAAACCACAGTAATTAACAAACCCCATACATTGAGCTGCTTGTTGACATTCCTCCTTCCCTTGTGTGCGTGTGTGTGTGTGTGTGTGTGTGTGTGTGTGTGTGTGTGTGTGTGTGTGTGTGTGTGTGTGTGTGTGTGTGTGTGTGTGTGTGTGTGTGTGTGTGTGTGTGTGTGTGTGTGTGTGTGTGTGTGTGTGTACTGTATGTGTGTGTATGTGTGTGTGTGCATGTGTGTCTGTGTTTGTGTAAATACCATACGCAGGGGCGGAGCTATAGGGGGGGCGAGCAGGGCACTTGCCCCTGGGCCCAGGGCCCTCCTGTATTGGTGGGGGGGGGCCTACTGTGAGCTTGGCAAGCTGTATAGGGGGC
This sequence comes from Engraulis encrasicolus, assembly GCF_034702125.1. Lineage (NCBI taxonomy): Eukaryota > Metazoa > Chordata > Actinopteri > Clupeiformes > Engraulidae > Engraulis > Engraulis encrasicolus. Next base: position 18,962,712 of record NC_085880.1, on the reverse strand, counting down.
CCTACACGTGTCTTGCCCTGGGGCCCCGTGTGCTATTGTTCCGCCACTGACCATACGTGAATGTGTGCATACATGCCATGCCTGATTGTGTCTTTCTGTCTTTTCATCCTCTATCTATCCGGCCATCCCTCCATCCTTCTCTCTCTCCGTCCTCTTTCTGCCTCTATGTTTCCCTCCATCCTCCTATCCGTCCGTCCCTCCATGCGGCTGGCAGAGCTAGACCCCACCCGAGTGTGCAAAGGCAAGGGGGCGGTCACCCTGCGCGCCACTCTGGTACAGATCAGTGATGATGACAGCCTTAGCCAAGAGTCTCCTGGGGACCCAGCCAAACGTGAGTAGATGACACCCATTATCCTTTTTTAAATTTTAATTTATTTATATTTTTCAAGTATTTTTGGGGGGCTTTTCGGCCTTTATTATCACAGGACAGTGTGAGAGCAGACAGGAAATGATTGGGAGAGAGAGATGGGGCAGGGCCGGGAAATGACCCCGGCCGGATTCGAACCGGGGTCCCCGTGGGCAATGTAGGTAAGCCCAAATGTGTGAGGTTAGCGCGCTGCGCCACAGCGCCCCCCTGAAACCTATTATCATCATCCGTGTCGAAGCCCATGGGCCATTAATTAGCCCACTTGTTACGCTAAAAAGCCTATTAATACTAATGTGTAATGGCAATAATAACAGAGATTACGATAATGAAGAAATTGCTGCAGATGCAAATTGTTATTACAACCTCGCTCGCATTTCTTTTTTAGAAAACCCTTTTATACCTGGTGGTTACACTATTTTAAAGTTATTTTGTCAGTAGGATATTTGATGCGGTTTAAAGTCGATGTGCATGATATCTATACCATAAAGACTTAATACAGAGCATTAGAGGGACACAGGATGTATAAATGTGTTAAGTGTTTGGTGTATTTCTGGCAAGCACTACTTATAAATCACATGAAGTAGCCATGAGGTCAGTGCAGGGTGTCTCGTGGTGAAATGTAGCTGGCCACGGCAGCCACACACTGTAGATTTTTATCAGCTTTCGAGAAGAAGTTTGCAAGCCCTCAGAGTGTGCTCTCTCTCTCTCTCTCTCTCTCTCTCTCTCTCTCTCTCTCTCTCTCTCTCTCTCTCTCTCTCTCTCTCTCTCTCTCTCTCTCTCTCTCTCTCTCTCTCTCTCTCTCTCGCACACCCGCTTGCTCGTCCTCTCTCTCTCTCTCTCTTGCTTGGTTGTCCTTTCTATTTTTCTCTCTCTCTCTTTCTCTCTCTGTCTCTCTCTCACTCTCTCTCTTGCTTGGTTGTCCTCTCTCTCTCTCTCTCTCTCTCTCTCTCTCTCTCTCTCTCTCTCGCTTGCACGTCCTCCCTCTCTCTCTTCACTGCATGGTTGTAAATTTGAACTAGGGGAGATGTTTGCAGTAAAACATCCTTTCCATGTCTTCCAACCAGGAAAAAGAGAGCAGTAGAGGCCCTAAATCCCCCCTCAGTGCTTCAAAAAATACACTCGCGATCAGCGATGCACAATTCTTTTGGAGTGCATTTAGCTATTAAACAATGGAAAATAAACACAATTTCTCCACAGTAACAGCGATGTTTTTCCAGCGCTTTATTGCGTCGCCTGGCATAACTTCCCGCATAACTCAGAGTTCGTCGTCATATTTTGCAATTCAGCTTTGTCAAAGACCCCCCTTTGTAACCCACCCAAAAGCACCCACTCGAGTCGGGGGGCCAGTGGAACTGCGGGCCCCCAGGAGCGGCGCTGCGGTGTGGGGAGGGATAGGGGAGGAATGGAGTGGGGGGCTGTTTTGTGGCGGCTGGAACTCTAGTGCTGGCGTGGCGACGGTCCAGGGCCTGTGGGGAGATGCTTTAATTGTTGTTGTGGCCGAGCAGAAAGGCCACAGGAACAAACGGGCCCTTACAGTGGGGCCCTGAATGCCCCCCCTTGTTCTCTCTCAGAGAGTTCACAGATTGTGAGAGAATCTTTTTTTCTCTCCCCTTTTCTCTCTCTCTCTCGTTCTTTCTTTCTTTTCCTTTTTTCCCTCATTCTTTTGCCCTAGCTTTCACTCTCTTTCACTTTCTTTCTTTCTCTCCCTCATCACTCATTCTCTCTCTCTCTTTCTATATTCTCTCTTTGCTCTCTCTCTCTCTCTCTCTCTCTCTCTCTCTCTCTCTCTCTCTCTCTCTCTCTCTCTCTCTCTCTCTCTGACCTCCCTTCCTCCCTCCCTCCTTCTACCCATGTGGGAAAATTAGCATTTCTCTCAGTCTCAGATGTTTTATGGGACACATTCAGTTCCTGGTGGTAGTTGGCCGGCGGGGGCCATTCGGCTGGGCGATTCGTTTTAATTGAGGATGAATTGTCTTTCCCCAACCCCTGCCCTCGCTGGAGTGAAGTCGCCTTTGGCAGTGACAGCCAGGAAGCAGCCTGCCAAGTGAAGGTGTTCCTGTTTTTGTCCCTGTTTTGGGTCCCTTTTGGTCCCTTGAGGGCCCCCTGACTTGTGGCGCAGATCAGGAGAGGTTCTACTGACGCGTTCTACTGCTGTGGTTCTGTATTCTACTGTGGGTTCTGGATACTGCTGTGGGTCTGGGTTCTGCTGTGTCTGTGCTGGACTCTGACGGTGCGGTGTTGGGTTGCCCACAGGTGGCTGGCTGGGCGAGGTGAACGGCAACATCTCCGAAAGCGGATCGACAGAGGACGGCCTCAACACTCTGCTGCCTGATTCACCCCAGCACCCGGACATCGCGCCATTCGAGGTACGACACACTGACGACACGACACGACACGACACACCTCTTGTGTTCCTGTCAGCCCCCCCCCCCCTCGCCTCCACGCAGTGAATGCTTTCCCTAATGACGCACTTCATAATTTCTTCAAAAGAACTGACAAAATGGTACTTTGCAAAATCGCCTAGGCATACCTACATATAAAATGATGTACAGATCACAAATGTTGAGGCATTTGAAATTAAAGTTCTTAAGACTTGTTGACTCTGTGTTTCAAAAAACAGACCTTTAAGTGTGTAGAAACTGACATTTCAGTCAATGTGACCTTCATCAGACTTGATTCTTACACACACATAGGCCTACTGCTATGTACCAGGAAACAAATCACCAATAGGTTGACATAATCAATACATTGACACAATCAGCTCAGATATCAGCATGAGACAAGGCACATCAATGCCCTACAAATCATCAATCACACTATTTTCAATGCTGAGTTGCAGCTTACTGTATAGTAACAGTATAATAGTGATACATTATTACTTACACCAACAAACAACAAACAACAACAACAACAACAACAACAACAACAACAACAACAACAACAACAGTATTTGTACATCAACAAGCTTTGATACAGTCTGTCCTCATGCTGTAGCTTGATTGTTTGGCTTATTTTGTAAGCCAATGTAATGTAAGCATAACATGCTGTACCTACAGCAATAGTTATATTTAGTATACTTTATCCATAAACATTTAAATATTTGGTTAAGTTGCTCCACTGGATTCTTCCTGTGTCATGTCACATGGTTTTATATATTTATTTTACTGTACTGTATGTATACAGTTGTTATGATGTTGAGTGTAATATAAGCAAAGCATTATTGAGGTTGTATTTCACATGATCCAAATCAGCAAATACGCATCTGCAGCAAGCAGCTCGACTCAAAGGGCTATGAACTTAGACTGATGTTTTGATATGCATTCTGTATACATTATAGCCTCTGTATCTGTTCCATCTGTATCATTATAGCCTGTCAGAGGTTAGGGAATTTGGGAATTAGATTTTAAGGGTACTTTCATATATAATGATATACGATAACAAAGTTAGGACATTACAGTAGGTTGAACATAATGTATGGAATTATAAATTAAATTCCCCAATCCTACATACAGTGACCAGAGTTCCTTCCTTCCCATCCTGCTCTCTCCTCTATTCTCTCTCCGTCTCAGGCCGAGACACCCTTAAGCAGAGAGGAGAGACTGCAGGAGCAAGCACAACCGGAGCAGGCACAGGAGGTGGTGGCATCGGAGGAGTTGGCACCACAGGAGGTGGTGGTACAGAAGGGGGTGACACGACAGGAGGTGGTGCTGCAGGAGCAGGCACAGGAGGAGGTGGCACAGGAGGAGGTGGCGGAGGTGGCACCACGAGGGCCCACGCCAGAGCCTCCCTCATCCATCTCCCCAGCCCCACCGGCTGCAGCACCTCCCCAGCTGCAGCCCCCCTCCGGCTACCACCCCCCGTCCAGCTACCCCTCCACCACCGCCGTCAACCCCACCATCGTCCTGCTGCAGCATAACCGAGGTACTAGCTCAGACTCCATGGAGTCCACTCTTCAAGTTTCTTTTGTTTATAGTGTCATGACACAGTCATAGAGAAGTCACAAACATTATGTCCATGTCATAAACATTATGGCCATGTCCATAAGACTACCTTTGCCATAACCGAATGTCACTTAAAGGTGGGGTTGCAGGTATGACATTACGTTGGGGGAACTCCCCCAGGATTCAAAGGTTCTACATAGACACATACAGAGCCTGGGGAGCCCCCAACGTGATGTCGTAATAGTGCATATTCTTAAGATGGTTAACCTGCAACGCCACCTTTAAGGCCAACAGTCATAAAATGTTTATGACATGGACATAACGTCTATGATTGTGTCATGACACTATTATGACACTGTAATGACATGCTTATGACAGCGTCAAGTAAAGTGTTACCCTTTTGTTTCAGACATGTTAATTTGTTTCAGACAAGTTTTATTTTGTTTCAGACAAGTTTCTTTTGTGTCAGACATGTGTCAGACATGTCAGGTAAAAAAGTAAAACTTGTACATGTCTGAAACAAAAGAAATTTGAACATTTGATATAACTTTGAGACATAATGAACGTCATACAGCCATGGAGTCCACTGACGCGCTCAGTGAGCCATCAGTCGTCTCGCTACGGTGCCAAGTGTGCTGTGGTTTTGGCAGGCTACAGTCAGTCAAGTGAGCTGCCTTGTGTTGTCTCCGGTTTCTCCTAAATGTCTCTAATCACATAATCCAGTTATGTGATGCGAAGACGCGCTGTGATATGCGTGCTGTGCTGTTGTGTAGTAAGCGTGTGCTGTCTTTATTCATCTCAGCTTGATATCCAGGAGGTCATTTGGGTCGTGTTTCGGTGGTTTCAATTTGCTAAGTGTTGCTGGTAAAGCAGTAAGATTTCTCAAATATGCGAACAACAAAATTAAAGATGGTGTTGTTGACCATCAAACATGGTCAAACCATTTACACTGGACTGCAGTAATTGCACAGCAGATTATTTATTGTGCGGCAGTGTATCACGTTACCCTGTTAGTGGTGCTATCTGATTAAATGTATGGGCATGCTTTAACAGGATTTCATTTGGTTTAAAGGGCAGCCCTTATATGGGTAAACTATTAGGCCGCCTTTAGTTAAATTGATGTATGTGGTGGGGGAATGTACTGTATATCTTGAAGATGGTGGCACTTATGGAATTCAGAGGCACTTGTTTTGCAGCTCTGCCTGGTCCTGGATCATTTGTTTGCTGAGTCATTCCTGCTAGCTCTGGCGCCAAGAAGTGTGCCGTGTGAGAGCTGAGAGAATTAGAAATGAAGCACCATGAATAAGTCTTTATGGCTCGAAAGGCCAATGGCTCAGTCTTTATCATAAATACTGAAGGCCCATTCTTGCTATCGATGAGACATTCAATCAAGCAAGGTATTTAATGTTCGCTTTATACTGTGGGTTTATACATGTGGGTATTGGCTCTTCGTGCCCTAAGCAAAGTTCAGTGTTTCAGTTTTTCAAAAGTAAGTTCTGTGTTCCCCTCAGTTTGAGGGGGTAATTTCCGATGACACGGACCGTAACATCGTTGCAAGAAGAGAGCACAAAAGTCAAAATTGATTTATAGTCTCTCCTCAAGTGCCTATTTCTGTTGAGCGAAGAGCATCCGCAGAGCCCTTCAGGCTTTCCACTGTTTTAAATATTTATGGTCAGATAGTTACATAGTATTTCCATCACTAGAATTATCTCCAGGTACATTTTCAGAACATTTCCCGAGGACGTTCAACTTTTATTTTCCGGTGGCTTGCTATTATGCGAGATGGAATTGGGCTTTTTTTTTCTTCCTGCATCAGTGCCTCCTGAAAGCTCTGTTCATAAGTATGGTTGGGCACTGAGGTCCAAGAAAACCATTTCCTGTTCTGCAGGGAAGCGTTGTGAGTGCTGTGTTTTATCTAGTGAATACAAATCTTTCTGCATGCGTGGTCTACATAAAAGCAATGTAGTAGTCTACATAAGAGGACAGCCCTAGTCGAGGGGGTAGGGAGGTGGACCTTAAGATCAGAGGGTTGCAGGTTCGAATTCCACCCTCACCTCTCCCTACACCTCTATCCATGGCTGAAGGGCCCTTGAGCAAGGCACCTAAACCCACATTGCTCCAGGGACTGTAAACAATCTACCCTGTAAATAACTGTACGTCACTTTGGATAAAAGCATCAGCGTAATGTAATGTAGCAAGGGTTTTAATTGCCATATATCTCACAGCATACTGTTGACTTGATGCTTCATTTTGTATCAAGCATTAGATCAATAAATGACTTAATCTACACTGCCCTCAGTACACACACACTGGGTTCTGCGTATATCAAATGTATGCCTGTGTGCCTAACAGTGGAGAGACGGTGGTATTTTGCGTGTCCAGTGATGAAGTGTCAGTGCCAGGCTGCAGCTCAGCTTCAATGCCTTGAACTGCACGCCTCATTGCAGAGTGGCTTAACTCGCACTGTAGCCAAGTCACATTCCCATACATGGAGAGCACCCCGTCTTAGACCAAAAGAGAGACTCTAACAGTGTTGCCAGATTGGGCGGTTACCCGCCTAATTGGGCTACTTGGGATGGCCTTCTGCGGGTAAAAACGGGAAAAATTGGCCATTTGGCTTTTTTTTCTTCCGTTTTAGGGCCCATAGAAATCAATGCAATTTGGGCGGAATTTAGTGCATTTTGGCGGTTTTTGAGAACCTTTTGGGCGGGATTTGCTCAGACACATCTGGCAACACTGGTCTCTAACAGAAATCTCAGATTAGGAAAAGCTTTTGGTCTTCGACAGGGCTAGTATAGAGACAATGAATAGACTAAAATAGATAAACAAATCATAATGGTTGTTCAAGAAAAGCTTTTAGGACTGGGCTAATACTGTATGTATACTGTAAGCTAAAAAAACAATTTGGTCCAGTCCTAGATTAGAACCTATTCCTCAACAAACATTTCTACTGGAATAGTCTAGTTCTTTATACATATGGGACAGGGCTCCTCTACATGGGACGAGTTTCCATGTATCTCCACACATTGCCATCCCGTAGAGATGCCTGAACTGAACACCAAAATTCTCCTGGACTGTGTGCCAGGACCCCCCCACCCAATACATACAATGTAGCATTAAATAACCTTACATTAAATTATATTTCACTTAGCTGACACTTTCATTCTTTTAAGCGCCGTACAGTTATTTGCAGGGTATTGGTTACAGTCCCTGGAGCAGTGTGGGGTTAGGTGCCTTGCTCAAGGGCACTTCAGCCATGGATGGAGGTGTAGGGAGGACGGGTAAGGGTGGGATTTGTACCTGCAACCCTCTGATCTTAAGTCCACGCCGCTAACCACTATGCCACGGCTGCCCCAGTAGAGAACCTGATCCCCAGCAGGGCTGCCCCGCCTTGCCACTGCCGCTGACTCATGCCCATGTTATGTAACGCATCCTCTCCTGCAGACACGTGCACTTTATTGCAGCTGCTGGCTTTATTACGCTAAAATGTTTCTGGGCAGCTCATGGGCACAGACACACACAGTTCAGATAAATAGACAGACGGACGGACAGACGGACGGATGGACTGACAGATCAGATAGGTAGGCAGACAGACAGACAGACAGACAGATCAGATAGGCAGGCAGACAGATCAGATATGCAGGCAGACAGACGTGCAGACAATTACACAGGCATATGGACATAGAGATACAGTAGACTGACAGACAGGCAGTCAAACAGACAGAAGCAGGCAGAGAGATAGCAAGAAAGAAACAAAGTGTTGCTATTGTTGCCTATTTTAGAGCCTTGTGGCCCTTGTGTGCTGGTTTGGCTTGACTGCATCCCTGTGTTGCCTCTCTGCTTCTGTCCCCTCTCACCACAGAACAGCAAAGACATCAGTATGATGTGGAAGGTACTGTATGATGACGTCAGGTTTGGCGGGTGGGCGAGCATGCCAATGCTGACTTTCCTCTTCCTCCTCATCCTCCTCTTCCTCCTCCTCCTCCTCCTCCTGTCCTTCCTCTCCTTCTCCAATGCTAACCTGTCTCTTTTCTCTTCTCTTTTCCTTTTCCTCTTAGCCTCCAGCAAACAAGCAGAGAAACCTTTTCTTGATGAAAACAAGTTCCTTGACAGTCTTTTCATATGCATTTCTTCTTCCCATTGCTACAGATTGCTTGTTGTCCACCAACAGAAGAGAAAAGAAAGCACTAGTGTGTTTCAGCTGTGTTGTTACCTATAAATAACTCATGCCTCGGTCGGCAGCTTTCTCACTTGGGCAATCAGCCGGTTTTTTTTGTTCATATTTGCAGTCTGTAGCAATAAAATTGCAGTCTGCAGCTGTAATTTCTTAAAAATGGTCTGATCGAGTCAATATTTCCTTCGCCTCTAAATTAGCCACTTGTGGGTAAATATCATTTTCTAAATTGCCTATTTGGGATTAATAGTTCTACATTCTAAATGCGCTGTTTTGTGGATAAGTAGTCCTACTCTTTAAATTAGCTACTTTTAAGTAAATATTAAATGTTTATTGACATACCACATGCACTGAGAGATTTTCTTGTTCTTGTCGCTGACCTCAAGCGACATGCTGGATACAAAACTATAACTGTTTGCTGCTGGCATGGCCCATAGGGGGCGCCATATATGTGGCATGAGGGGTCTGCATGATATAAGTGTCTCGCACTGGTGACTGTTTATTTTGCTGTGTCCGTCCCTTAAAAAGAAAGGAATGTACTCAAGCAGTTAAGCTGAGTCTGTTTTCCAATGGTTACTTTTAAATGCAAAATTGATGTTTAATTTCCATGACTGGCATTTGATGTTTTGCACTTCTTTGTTATGAGGTAATCGTGATCCAGTGTTGTGGTGGTGGCATTTGTGTTGGGGGTGGGATCTGTGGTTGTCTCAATGTCCTTGTAAGGCTCCTGTTCTCTCAGCATGTTGCCGTTCGTCCTTTTGTCTGTGTTGTGTCTTTGTGCTGTATTTGTCCACTCGTCCACCATGCAGACACTAAGCCATAACTTTGTTTCAGAAAACAGATCTCCTCTGTCATTTAAGTCATTTAATTCTCCTGTTTAATAGTTTTTTATAAAGCCCAGAAACATTTCCAGATATGCAAAGCTTAGGTACCGTACACACCTCTCAAGCCCATCCCTTATCCGTCATCCTCCTCACTCTCTAGTGACATTTCTGTGGGCCTGACTGTCAGATGCTTTCTGTAAATATATTCATGGAACCGCTGCCAAAACCATTCTATTAGAATGCACACAGCCAAGACAAGGCACACTGGCCAACTCCCATTTGTGACCCATTTGTAACTGAGCCATAGACGCTGGAGGCTTAAAGTTGCTGAGCTGGACACCTTCTCATTTTTTTGTGAGAGATGGTCCTCTGTGGTCCTCTGTGGTCCTATCTGTTGGCTGGAGAGAGAGAGAGAGAGAGAGAGAGAGAGAGAGAGAGAGAGAGAGAGAGAGAGAGAGAGAGAGAGAGAGAGAGAGAGAGAGAGAGAGAGAGAGAGAGAGAGAGAGAGATGGAACAGGCCCAGGGGGTTGTCATCCTCAATGTCATCCAAAGACAATAGCCTACTGCATTAGCAAGCCGAGTGGTAGGGGCTACGAGGAGCTACAAGGGCAACAGGTCTCCATCTAGTAATGACAGCTCCACTGCTGATGAGGAGGCCTTTGGCAGGAGGCTGTCAATGATTTAAATATAAAGCCAATATAAACCCAATCGCTACATACATTAGCATTTCATTCCTTAAACAGTGACAGCAAAAGATAGCCTCCAGCATTAATGTAGTGGTTTGACTGATGGTAGGAGCTAAGAGAGGAACAGGTTCATACAGTGATGAGGAGACCTTTGGCAAGAAACTTTCAGTTATTTAAATGCAAAACATTTTTAAACCACCTCACTAAATTTTTTTGGATATCATTCCTCCCAATAAGTTCCTATGGAGTTAAGTAAGAAGTAAATTTTCATTTCGGGCCTAAGTGGAATAAACTATTCGTTATGGAGGTGGAGGGTACAGGGTTTTAAGTGTAGGGTACAGGGTTTCCGGTGGAGGTGTAGGATTTTTTTCTGAAGCCAAGTTATTGAAGTTCCTCTAATTTCTCTCTTTCTCTCCCTCTTGCTCTCTCTCTCTCTCTCTCTCTCTCTCTCTCTCTCTCTCTCTCTCTCTCTCTCTCTCTCTCTCTCTCTCTCTCTCTCTGTGTTGTGCATGTTGGTTAGATCCGACGGCAGAGAGAGAGTATCCAGTGGGCCCCCCCCACCACTACGCCCAGCCCCCAGTGGGGGCCCCCCACCCCTACGCCCAGCCCCCCCACGATATGGATGACAGGCGGCCTCCATCCAGGACAAGCCAACAGCGACACCCGTCAGAGCAGCCCAGGCCCCCCGTCAGGGTAAGGGAGGGGGGTGTTGTGGTCGGAACTCAATAACTCAGAGTGTCGTCACAATGAGAGTACTTTCATTAATCCCGAAAGAAAAAGAAATTAAGGTGTCTGTCAGAACAAATTTTAAACATACCAAACATTTTTCAAAAGAAATGTCTTTATTAATGATTGGATAAGCTTGTGTAAAAAATAGCCAAAAAACCTAACAATCCAAATAAAAACTATTCGACTCTGTTTCAGAATACAGAGAAGTCAAAGGACTGGTACAAGAACATGTTCAAGCAGATCCATCGTCTTCCGGGTAAGTAGACAGATTAGATTCTTCCTTCTCCTGCCTCCTGTTTGTTCGGGCTGTCCTGCACCATCCACTCATGTGTGCTATGTGCCAGTGTTTTCTGCACTTGCGTATGGACCTGTTGTGTGCCTTCCCGTGTCTGTGTGTAAGTATGTGTTTGTTTGTGTGTGTGTGTGTGTGTGTGTGTGTGTGTGTGTGTGTGTGTGTGTGTGTGTGTGTGTGTGTGTGTGTGTGTGTGTGTGTGTGTGTGTGTGTGTGTGTGTGTGTGTGTGTGTGTGTGTGTGTGTGTACGTGCGTGTGTGTGCGTGCGTGCGTGTATGCGTGCGCGCGTGAATTCGTGCGTGTATTCGTGCGTGTGTGTGCTTGTATTGGTGTGTGTGTGTGTGTGTGCGTGCATGTGCGTGCGTGCGTGCGTGCGTGTGTCTATTTTCATATCTGTCTGCCTGTACTCTTGTGTCTGGACCTGTCTCACTCAGAGCCTGTGGAGGAGAACCCCTATCGCCCCACATATGTTTTCCCAGAATGCAATGAGAGTGCGCTGAGATACCGAGGTATTGGCCCTGCTCTGGCCCAGCCTGCCCCGGGCGCTGGGTCCCATCTGCTTATAGCTTTGCCTAACCCCCCCTCATCAACCAGCAGCCTCTGCCTTAAAAGCAGTCCCCCATAATGCCCAACCTGCAGCAACGCCTGCCGCCACCATCTACTATAACCCAGTTATAGTTCTTTTGATGCTTGGCTGATTACTAATTTGACAATAAAAGATTAATTTCTAATTTGAACTACCAGAGTTTATTAACCATCATTGTTATTGTCTGTATCATCTGAGCTACCAAGCCATTTGTGAGGGAATAAAAACACTAACATTGACTGGCCACTAGAGGGCATCAAAGGAACATCAAAATCATGGATCATTATGGCCCTAGAAACCCAATAATGTCAAACAGTGCGTGCTGCATTTAGCTTTGCAACTTGTACAACATATCCAAAAAACAAATCAAACGATACAACAGATTCAGTAATGGAATTATTTCTTTGGTTCTTTGGCTTTTTGACACGACTGTGCCAGAGGTTTCTGCCCTGAGGTCGAGTGAAGGTCAAGTTCCCCCACCACAACATCAGTTCAATCTGATCTCAATCTACTGTCTGAAGATATGCGCAGTGGGAAAGTGGTTACAGACGGCCTTTCAAGTCTGTCCATCCATCCATCGGCAAGGACGGTCAGGAGAAACGCGATCGATCCCACACTCCAGTTTTGTAGTTAATGGACGGCACTATTCCCCTGTCGCCGCCGAGAGTCATCCTGTATGCACAGAAGTGTACAAAGAATCAATTTGGCCCCGGCCGCCCTAATGTACCGTCCGATCTGAAAGGCTTTTCTGAGGAAACTCTTTTTTTGACTGTTGGTACTGTTGTCCTTACACTAATGACAGATCAACAGGCTGGGCAGGTAGCGAGGGATTCGATTTCCTGCAGGTGGAATCCTTTGGGGAAATAATAAAAAAAACACTTTCTTACTCCTTCAAAGAACAATTTTGTGAAGTGGTTTTACCTGAATCCTCTGCATGGACACTAGCGCCTGGCTTTCTTCTGCAACAATATTTGCAAGCAACCTCCCGGACCCTTTTATCATCATTGTTGTCAATGTAAACAAACATATTACATCTGAAAGTCTGTCCATAAAGGATGTCCTCCAAGGGCCATACTATGAACACAACCAAGCACCCCTACACTTTAGGCCCATATTACAGGCGGCCAGGCCACCTTTACAACAGATCCCACTTTCCCTACTGTCCCCTGAAAATACAGCTTAACTGAACTGCAAACGTAATTTCTAAGATTGCTTTACAAAACATGTCATATTTTATCTTATGTGAAACTATATAACATTACAATTATTTTGGGGACGGAGAAGACGGCTTCAGGGGCCGTAAACGGGCCATAGCTTCCCCAGCCATGATGTAGGAGAACCAATGCTATTATTTCTAGTTGTTTGTATCTGTGCATGACTGCTTGCATTCACATATCGGGATATTTAAGCTTTCTGTTGTGAATGTTGCCTGTGTTTCACTAACTGCCCCTGTGTTCAGTATCACTGGCCTGCCCTCGCTGGGCACTGCATTTGCCTTAACTGCTTATGCTGTGTTGCCTGCTGCATGTGTCACTGTCACTGTCACACTAGTCAGCGTGTGGTGTGGTGTGGTGTGGTGACAGTGTGCAAACTACCCCGCCCTTCCTCTTGTATGTACTTGCTGTTTCTCCACCTCCTCCCTCGTGCTTTGCCTGATCACACATCAAATAAGGTGCCTGTGTGTTTGTTTGTCTGGCAACACAGTCAGCTTATTTGTTACCCAAGTTTGAATTTCCAAGAATTAAAAAAAATATATATTCAGCTCAAGATGTTTCAGAAATGTTAATGTTACCATGGCCCTAGGCTCATCATGGGTATATGACATTAGTGGTGTGCATTGGCACTGCCGTTGCGATTCAATTCGATTACGATTCGGGAGGTAACGATTCGATTCGAATCGATTCAGTCCGATTCTACGATGCATTGCAATGCATTACTTTTCTACTAAAAGCAAGGACAAGTTTTTCATCAGTCATGAGGCAATACAAGCAGTCAGATACTGAATACATACATTTTATTGACTGTTGTGTGTATCAATCCTACAGCTTTCAATGCTTTGAAGTACTTTAATTTAATGTAAAGTTCATGTGCTCTGGAAATGTCCATGGAAGTATCTGAGACTTGAAAATCTCAGTAACTGAGACTTGAATTGTTCTGCCCCGCATTGCGATGCATTGCAGAATCGATTATTGTTGACACCACTATATGACATTCCATAATACTTAATGTCACCATTGTGTATACAGCAATGTCCCGCATGAGGGTGGGTGTGTGTCGGGTTATGTAGTTCGCGATGTTCGCATTGTATATCATTTTCCACATGAAGGAGGACACTCGTAGCCGTTAAATTGATCCATCTAAAGCTGTAAACAGCTATGAAAGATAATATGATTACAGAGGGAACTTTGAAACATTTTATGTCATATCACTTGCACATCAACCAGTTATGGTATGTCAGGAATCAGGCTCTCTTTTCACTGTGACTTTTAAAGCTGGGCAGCGGAGAGAAGGAATATGAGAGAGAGAGAGAGAGAGAGAGAGAGAGAGCGAGAGCAAGAGAGTAGTAAAGTAAAGTAGTGCAGCCTGTAGTGAGGAGTACTATACCACACTGCCCCCTCTGGTCAGTCTGAACATGTAAACAATCCGCTTTCAACATTAGCTGATCAGCTGCTAATGGTCACAATGCATGGCATGTTAATCCGTCCATTTTCACTTACATTATATGCAGCCCCCTGGTAATGCTTTTAGACATGATTCCACATGAGTAGAGCACTGAGGGGATCATGGGAGGCGTGAACCTGGGGATTTGCAATGCAAATTCATAATCACAGGTGACACGGAGATAGCCAGAGTGGTTTATGTAGTCAAGAGGCAAATTATGAAGCATTATTACCATGGTCTGTCCACACACACCATTGTTGACTTCTCCATTGTTTATTTATTTAGGCTAACGGCGTGTATCTACTCTTGCATTACTGTTTCGACAGTATTTGGCTAACTATTCTTTTGTCTTTCTTTCTTTATTTTTTTGAGACACATCCTAAAATCTGTACAATCTGTTTCTCTTATAGATGACGGGCCTTCCTACATATATGTGGAAGAAGGTGGGAAACATTTTTTTAAGTATCCATTAAAACCATGCTATTCAAACAAGTGCACTATGCTTTCCTGTGTTGCTGTGTGTGTGTCTATTGTTGGGCTGTGTAAAGCTGGGTCTGAGCCTGAGCTAAATGCTATTTGTAACTGCTGTTGTGTGTGTTGTAGAGAGGAGCGCCCCTGTCCCTCAGGCGGACGCCGCGCCCCCAGCCCAGCTCCCCGTGCCAACCAGAACCTCCTCCCTCAAGCCCGCCACTGCAAGGTAGCACGACTGCTTTTATTTTATTTTATTACTTTATTTTATTTTATTTTATTTTATTATTTTATTTTATTTTATTTTATTTCATTTCATTTCATTTCATTGCATTTTATTGTACTTAATTTCATTTCATTTCATGTTATATGTAGGCCTAAATTACATTACATAACATTGCATTTGGCACACACTTTTTTTAGACCAAAGCAACTTATAATGGAGGACATAATCATAGCTGACATCACTAGTGGAAACAAAGTGCACAGGAAATACACAGAACGAGTGCAGATGCTAAGTAGGTTTTTTTTTAAGGTCCATTAACACACGATTAAGTAGATTACAGACACACGCATACACAGTTCAAGCTTTAGTGTAGTAGATAGTCACGCAAGACAACAGTTTTTACTTGCTGAGAGAGATGCGCCTTGTGTTGTGTCATACGCTATGTGATGTGAAAGCCCATTGGGAAACTCCAACTCCCATTGTTATTGTGACACAGCACCCCACAGCACACAAGTGAACACTGCACACAACGAAATTGCATTTATTCCTCACCCGTGCAAGGGGGCAGCCCTCAATGGGGAGCAATCCGGCGGGACGGTACCATGCTTAGGGTACCTCAGTCATGGAGGAGGATGGGGGAGAGCACTGGTTAATTACTCACCCCACCAACCTGGCGGGTCGGGAGTCGAACCGGCAACCTTTGGGCTACAAGTCTGTCGCCCTAACCACTTACCCATGACTGCCCTGTGTTGTGTCATGCGCGATGAAATGTAGTAAATGAATGGTATTTTTCAGAACCTATTTCCTCAAGCCTGCCACAGCAATGTAGAACGTCTGTTGCTTTTTTTTTCTTCTTTTGCTTAAATTAGGACTTCAAATGTGGCTTTGAAAGGTAGTGTGGTAGGGAATTGGTCCACATGCAGTGTCAGTGGTCCATTGCTTTGTTTTGAAACTGTTCAGTAGTTGACCACTTCTGACCACATCTTAAATGTAGCAGGGAAAAAGTTGAGACACATCATTTGAATTGGAGCATTTGAAGTTAGGGTATTTTCTATTGACTGGTAACGAGTTACACCACACACACACAAGGTATTTTTATATTAAAAATAGTATTTTAAAATGCACGTCTTCAAGGGAATGCAACCAATCCATCAAAGGACTCTCGTGCCAATAACTGTTTAATTTAATGGTTCACATTATGCAGCCATCCATCCACATGTTCATTAGGGAAGGTGCCAGGGTGTTTCTGTGCATGTTTTTGTTTGTTTGTGTAAACATTAGGTCGTTTCCAATATCCTAACTCCTGTCCTTGACTTGTGCTTGTGGACCCACACTTCGCCCTTCGCCTTGCCTCCATGGAGAGAACGATCAAGTTTCCCCGCTGTCAAAAAAATGTCGGGGACTTTTCCACAGTCAGCGTTTGCAAAATGATATTTGCATTGCAATTTTGTGAGATACTATTGATTTAAACTTCTGTCGTCAATGACGTCATGACGAGGCCATAAGAAGCACAAGGGAGGACAGGAGTTAGGGTAAGGGTAATGGCAACAACCCAGTATGTGTGGTGCTGGACATGCGTGCATGGAGGTGTGTGAAATAGGCTACTGTTACAATGGCTTTTGACCCCTGCTGCTGTCACTCTGTCCCTCCTGCCAATCACCATCGCCTGCTATTTCACACGCCCTTAAAACACACTCCCGCCATTCATACTGCTAGAGTTACACACCCATA
>NC_085880.1:18938527-18941027 GCF_034702125.1 Engraulis encrasicolus | reverse complement strand
GGAAAAAAAAGAATCGCGAGAGAGCTCCTGGTTTCAGGCAATGGTTACTGGATGACATAATGCCGTAATCACTGTTTGCCCGTGACTCAATTATGCCACGCATTGAGGGATTACACGTCCGCTTTTGGACACCTCCCAGCTCTAGTGGAGAGGCAGAGGCAGACGTAGTAGAGGCACGGGCACACGTGCAAGCAGACGTAGAGGCTCTATTTAGAAACCAATCAGGCCAAAACCGGCCCTTTGAGCCTCCATTTTTGGATGGCTCCCAGCTGTAGTGGAGAGAGAGGGGCACACGTAGAGGCACAGAGGCAAGAACACGTACAAGCACAGGCACAGTGGGGTCTATGAGGCAGGGGCAAAGACTCTGGCTCAATAGATTCTATAGCTCTCTCGGCCTCTGTGTTATTTTTTCTGAGGCAGAGGCAGAACTTGCCCCGATGCCCTGTTTAGAAACTGATCGGGTCAAGACCGGCCTTCGTGGGGACTCCGAGGCAGGGGAAAAGACTACATAGCTCTCTCGGCCTCTGTGTTATTTTTTCAGAGGCAGAGGCAATAATTGCCCTGATGCCCTGTTTAGAAACTGATGGGGTCAAGACCGGCCTCTCTTGTGCCTCTTGCGTCTCGTTCTGTCTAATTACCGGGGATGGAGCCCAGTGGATCAGCCCTGAGCCCCTAAAGTCTTTTTTCCCCTTTTTTTTCTCCAGTTTTTCAGTAGCTGCCCTGCCAAGTATTTTCATGGCTTTCTTTCCCCTGTTATTTTTTAGCCATTTTGCGACCTCTTTGATATCCTAAAATAAATCATTACGCTGTGAAAAGAAAGTGTCATTAGAGTTACAACCACACAGGCCTGAGGGTAAAAAGCATTTGGTGAAGAATCCATTTAAAGTACCCAATTGATCCATTGTCCCATATTCTCTAAAAAGAAAATCAGCACACACTCGTCTTAACAAAAAAGGACGGAGTCAGTGACACTTTCTATTTGCAGTCCAGTTACATCACTTTATAACCAAACATTTAGCCATTGTACTGCCATTTTGTAATGATTAACACACTAAAAGTCCATCGTAGTTGCCAAGTTTCATGTGCATGTGCAGATGTTGTGCTTATGGCGTAATCGAAAGAGACAGAAAGAACGAGGAAGAGAGAGACAGAGAGATGGAAACACAGAGAGAGAAACCGGGAGAGAGAGAGAGAGAAAGAGAAAGACAGAGTGGGTAACGAGCCAGAATCTGACACAAGCCAGACACGCCCAGTTATGAGGTCACGCTGGAAACAGTAATCTAGTTTCCCCGTTTGTTTCCTGTTTCCAGCCTCCACCACCATTGCATCTACACTGTACATATTAAAGGTTCCTTGAACAACCTTCAGTTGCCATTATTGAGGAACCCCTTAAAGTTCTCTTCGGAACCTAAACGTTCTCTGGGGAACCTAAATGTGACCAATTGTTTGTGCAAAAGTTCAGAGATCCATGCACATCTTCTAGGTGCAGGTAAACGCAGGAGGAGTAATCAATACTTCAAAAAGAAAGACGTTTTCTGCACACTTCTTTGACTTTTCTCTTTTATTCAGATTGTTGTTTGTTTATTGGTATTCTTGAAGGTTTGTCAGAGAACCCAAGAACCAGGGCTTTGAGAACTAGTTAAAGACAAGAAAACAGGGAACTTTTTCTACTTTACATGGAGCAGAAACGGAACCATAAACTTTATTATTGAAAATCCTTTTCTTGTAACTTCCTTGTAAAAAGTTATTGTGAAGGTTAAGGTTTAGATTAATGTTAAGGTTTCTCAAATAACTTTTAGGTTCCCCTGATGATCCAACTGAGGGTTCCTTGAGGAACATTTTCACAGTGTATGTGCACGTGTGTCTCGTCTACTCTTCTCTGTCCCAGAGATCATGATGTGAGAAATATTACATCCCCAAATATTTCAACCAAGAACCCCACCTGTAAAGCCATGTCATCATAGATTTCTCATGTTAATGTTGTCCTGTGTGTTGTTGGATCTTCACATTCTCAACTCTGCTGTTGTGCTGAACCGTCTTCTCTCTTCTTTGTCCTCCTCCTCCTTGTTGCCATGTCCTCCTCCCCCTCTCCCCCCTCCTCTCGTACACTCAGGACATACCTGTAAGCCCGGATGATGTAGATTTAGAGAATGAGCCTTGGTATAGATTCTTTTCAGAGATGGAGTTTGGAAAAAGAGCGGTAAGTCTTGTCGCTCATTGTGGTGTCACCCACCGGTGAACGTGTCTGTGAAAATAAACAAATAAACAAAAGAATGAAAAAAATATGCATGTGCCATAACACATCCCTCCCTCTGTCTGTGGCCTAAACCCAATAAAAACATAAACACGTTTTATGTTTGTCTCAGCGTGATCCCATCCCACCCCTCTTCTCGTTCATGTCACCCCTCATCTCATCTCATCCGCCATCCACCCCATCCACCCACCCCCCTCCACCTTGAAACCTCACTCCCTGCTTCAGCCCATTCAGTCTGGTGGTAAT
>NC_085880.1:18931027-18936027 GCF_034702125.1 Engraulis encrasicolus | reverse complement strand
TAACAGTCATGATGAAGTAGTAGCTGCCGCCATGCGGGTTATAGCCCTTAAGCCCTCCCAGTGTCTTCCGCTATCTGACAGCGGGCAAAACAAATGAACCTTTCCACACTTGCGTATTGGATTGCGCACACATGAGTCGATACATCATCCCCTCGCATGAGAGATCCCCATTCAGAATGTATGGCGAGCTTAGCTTAGCGGAGCCTCATGATATATCAAGCGCTGTCTGGTGCGGTATGGGTTATCTGCTTATATGGGTTTTATTATGTGGCTCGCCATGCGTTATATAGCCTGGGGGTCACCCTTGACTCTGAAGTCATGCTAGGACAGCGCCCCCCCTCTCTGTACACTATATGCCTCTTTCTTTCTTTCTCTCTCTCTCTCTCTCTGTCGCTCTCCCTCTCTCCAGCTCTGTCTCCATGAGGAGGGTCTCTCTCTCTCTCTCTCTCTCTCTCTCTCTCTCTCTCTCTCTCTCTCTCTCTCTCTCTCTCCCCCCACCTCTCTGTCTCCATGACTAGGGTTCATCAGCTTGGGAGGGTTGCCCAATAGGAGGCCTGTTGCTTGGCTTGGTGGCAGGGCAGCAGTAGCGGTAAGCGCCCCATGCCAATGTCTATGTCCATGCCAATGCGAATGCCACCCACTCTACAGGAATGGGGTCCGGGGGTCCTCAGGAGTGTGACTGAGGTGGCACGGTGCCCGTGCGGGGGTGTCAGCAGATCAGCACCTTTGAGTAACTAGTGCGTCTGTTTGCTTCTGGAGCTCACATTGCAGGAAAGAAGGGGGGGGGGCGTTGGCTAGCAGTGTGTGTGGGGGGGCATATGTGTGCAGCGCAGGCATGGCAACAGAAGAGGGGGCCATGGTGTGTGTGTGTGTGTGTGTGTGTGTGTGTGTGTGTGTGTGTGTGTGTGTGTGTGTGTGTGTGTGTGTGTGTGTGTGTGTGTGTGTGTGTGTGTGTGTGTGTGTGTGTGTGTGTGTTTTTGTGTCGGGGGGGGAGGCATGTGTGGGCAGTGCGTGCATGGCAACAGAAGCAAGGTTACAGGGAGACAACTAAGGCTGAGAAAACAAATGTGAAGTCCACGACTCCAGGCTCCTCAGGGGTGCATTTCACGAAACCATAGTTGCTAACTGCTTTGTTGTTTACAATGTAATTTCCCATTGACAACTACCCAAGTTAGCTAACTGACTAACAACTATGCTTTCGAGAAGCTCACCCCAGATCTTTAATAAAAACACGGAGGGAGAAGGAGTCGCACACAGGAGCTGAATGCAAATCAGTGAAACTATATTTAAAAGCCAAAAATAAAGAAAACCAAAGACAAAGTGGGAAACACGTTTTGGGACTCTAGCCCCATCATCTGTACTTCCAATTTGAAATGGAATGAATGGGAAAAAAAACATTAAAGGGAGGCTGTTGTCAATTACTTTATCTTTGTTTTCTGAGTCAATTCCCTGGTCCAAAATCCAGACCTTTCAAGTGCATGTGCGGTTTTTTTTGTCAGGACATCAGTCAGTTTTTAACCTGTTCAGATACTGTAGAGCAGATAATTGAGACTGGCCTGCTTTGTCTCCTTGACTTGCTTGAGTTATGGTTTGGAAGTCCTTGGTGCCTTGAGGTGGATTCGACCGAGTTGTGACAAAGACGACGTTTGACATGAAACATCTGGCACCTCTTACAGTATTCCTGCATGTCAGAGCTGTCTCTCTCTCTCTCTCTCTCTCTCTCTCTCTCTCTCTCTCTCTCTCTCTCTCTCTCTCTCTCTCTCACCAGTGTGTCAGTGCCAGAGGTTGTAAAAATGTGTCAGGGGCGAGGCATGCGCATCCTCCATGCATGTCCTGTAGGGTGAGCTCCCACTCTCAGATGGCCCGGACTCCCGTTTACTATGTCGAGTGACAGGGCTGTAAGCTATGTGTGGGCGCCTGTCACCATTGACCGTCAGTGATACCGCATCATGACAGTCAACTGGCAGCCATAGCCTAGTGATTAAAGAGATGAGCTGTACATCAGGGGGCTGCAGGTTCGAATCCCAACATTTCCACTCCCTATCTCACTCCATGGCTGAGGTGCCCCCTGAGCAAGGCACCTAACCACACATTGCTCCAGGGCCTGTAACAAATACGCTGTGCTGACAATTACTGTAAGTCGCTTTGGATAAAAGTGCCAGCTAAATATAATGTAATATAAGAATAATTTAACCGTTACACTAACTGTTATGTGTCACCAGTGATGGGCAGTCATACTGCATGGGGGCACTCAGCCAGCACCATCACCAATGACTGGCAGGGTTGAGGACAGGTACCAGGCTATATCCAGCTCAACGTGTCACCTATGTCCAGCAGTGACAGCCATGCACATCATCACACAAAAGTATCAAGCTAACCATTATGTGTCACCAATGAGTGGCAGTGATGGCTCTAGCATAGATGCCAATAATTGTCAGTGAGACCATTCGTGGTAAGACCTGTTGCTTGAGCGAAGGTACTAGGCTACTAGTCACCTTTTGACTGTCTCTGCTAGTGTGTTAGCATTACCAATGATTGACAGTGAGTGTTATTCCGTAAGGTCAGCTAGCAGGCTAACTCTAGCAGAGAGTGTCACCAGTGGCGCTCCATTGGGAAAAGGCGACAGGGTAACCCCCACCATGTCACTTATGACTGGCAGGGGTGACACATCAGCAGGCAGCCTGGGCAATGCTAACATAATCGGGGCTATCCGCATGACATGCTCTCCACAGTAGGTGTGCATAGATAGGGATGAGGTGGTGCTGAAGCACCTGCCCCTTTGCCCTACTGGACAAAGATGCCCTTTTTGAAAGCTCCTGTTTTTGTCACAATGTAGTGTGGTCCATTTTGAAATGATAATATCCAAATGCCTCACGATCAAAAGCATGTGACAATAATGTCGCAATATCATATGTAGCCTCTATAGCCTAGTAAAGCAGCCGGAAGTTCCACATGCCCCCAACACCCCACTTCAGCACCTGCCCCCCAGAATGTCTGTGCACGCCACTGCTCTCCACAGGACAGCTGTCTGAGCCTCATGACTCCAGTCTCAGGCCTCTGGATGTGGCAGGACGCTGCAAAATGTTTCTCCCAGGCAGTCAGAGGGCCGCACCCTCGCAGTTAAAGGGTATGAGCCCCATCCAGAGTGATTCAGCCGCTAGTCACCCTGCTGCACACGGAGCCCCTTTAAGGACACATTGCACACTCCTCTTCCTCCTCCTCTTCCTTCTATATCTCCTCTTCCTCTTCCTCTTCTTTCTTTTCTTCTTTTTGATCCTCTTTCTCTTCCTCTTCCTCCTTCTCCTCTCTCCTCATTTTGCTCCTCCTCCGTCCGCCCCATCTTCCTCCTCTCCTCTCCTCCTCCTCTTCCTTTCACCTACCTTCCCCTATTTCTCCTCTTCTTCCTCCTCCTTTTCTTCCTCCTTCTCCTCCTCCTCCTTTTCTGCCTTCATTTCCTCCTCCTCTTCCTTCTCTTCCTCCCCATCTTCCTACTCTTCTCCTCTTCCTCTTCCTTCTCCTCTTCCTTCTTCTACCTACCTTCTCCTCCTCTTCTCCCTCCTCCTCTTCCACTTTCATTTCCTCCTCCTCTCTCCACCTCCTCCTCTCTCCTCCTCCTCTATTCCTCCTCCTCATCTTTCTCCTCCTCATCTCCCTCCTCTTCTTTTTCCTCCTTCTCCTCTTCCACTCCTCTTCCTCTCCTCCTCCTCCTCCTCCTCCTCCTCCTCTTCTTCTTCCTCGCCCTTTTCTTCTCTGCCTCTTATGACCCTCGGTGGCTACCGTAGATGGTCAGTGTGTAATTAAGCCTGTGGTTTGATGGGCAAAGTGGCATTTACTTTCCTCTCAGCGAACCTGAAAAAAGATTTTGCCAAGTTTAGCTGCCTGCTTGTCTCGCTCACTGACTGACGTCACTCCACTTGCCCTGCTCATGATCAGGGTCGAGGTCCTTGCAATGCAGAGAGAACACACACACACACACACACACACACACACACACACACACACACACACACACACACACACACACACACACACACACACACACACACACACACACACACACACACACACACACACACACACACACACTGTCTCTCTCACTCTCACACACACTCTCTCTCTCTCTCTCTCTCTCTCTCTCTCTCTCTCACGCACACACACACACACGCACGCACACACACACGCACACGCACACACACACACACACACACACACACACACACACACACACACACACACACACACACTGTCTCTCTCTCTCTCTCTCTCTCTCTCTCTCTCTCTCTCTCTCTCTCTCTCTCTCTCTCTCTCTCTCTCTCTCTCTCTCTCTCTCTCACACCAAATTCCCTAAGCACTTTGTAAGAGTTCTAGAAAAAAAAAGGACCGGATCCTGCTTTAGGATCATCACACGCTGGCTTACAGGGGGATCAAGTTGTCAGGTTACACGTCACCTCCAGCTCCAGATATGCGGAGTGGGTCAGCAGTGTTTTAAAAAACGCGCGGGTCAGTTTTCATATGCCGCCGCTTTTACGGGCAGCGTTATGTTTTCTCACATTCTTGCCCCCCTGTACGGGCAGGCGCGCCACTGAGGGCTGTCATCTGTGGAGATCCCATGTCATGTCTATGTGCTGGCAGTCCTGCTGATACCTCATATGGTGGCTACTGAGGGGAGACAGAGACATGGCAGCACGCTGAATACCACAGATATGACTGACACATGACTCGGGGACACAAACACACACATACATACACATACACACACGCGCGCGCACACGCACACGCACACGCACACACACACACACACACACACACACACACACACACACACACACACACACACACACACACACACACACACACACACACACAACCTAACCGATTGATGGCAGAATAAGGCAAAAGAGACTGGTTGTAAGAGCTTAGTGTGTGTGTGTGTGTGTGTGTGTGTGTGTGTGTGTGTGTGTGTGTGTGTGTGTGTGTGTGTGTGTGTGTGTGTGTGTGTG
>NC_085880.1:18906027-18911027 GCF_034702125.1 Engraulis encrasicolus | reverse complement strand
AGAGGTAGGAAGAATTGGGTAGGATAGAGGAGAGAGGGAAACTGTGAGCTGAAGTTATTGAATTGTTTGTAGGAGGTAGGATGTTGCTTGCCGAAGCTTGTTTCTGGATGAATGTGTGTGTGTGTGTGTGTGTGTGTGTGTGTGTGTGTGTGTGTGTGTGTGTGTGTGTGTGTGTGTGTGTGTGTGTGTGTGTGTGTGTGTGTGTGTGTGTGTGTGTGTGTGTGTGTGTGTGTGTGTGTCTGCATGTGCGTGTGCGTGTGTGTGTGTGTGTGTGTGTGGGGGGGGTGTTAAGGGGTGGTAGGGTAGGGTTGGTTTGGATGTTAGGATCAGGGGTGGAAGGAAAGCTATGAGCTCAAGTTGTTAAGTTGTTTGTAGGGGCTGGGATGTTGTTTTGTCAGGTGAGGGTGAGGCGTGTGTGGTTGTGGAGAGCGTAGGCTAGCTGTCGAGGGTGAAGGCTAACTTGAGCTACAGGATGGAGGACCCCAGACCCCGTGGCTGGAGTCACTTAAAAAAGTGACCATTCAGCTCAGAGTCTGACAGTGACTAACACGAGGACGAGACAGAGTGTGACTCCGGAAGCCCTGATGCTCCGGTCTGCTCTGCTCTGCTCTGCTCTGCTCGTCCAGTTGGATGACGCTGGACATTATTCTTCTGGCCCATTCCGAGTGGGCCGGCCTGGCTAATTATAGCTGAGCCCTCTGCCCTGGTCATTAGCCGTTAGCCGTTATCTGTTATCTGTTATGCATCTACTGTGTATGGCTCCTGCTCTGAGACTGCTGCTCATCCTGTGACGCGGCTGTTTCATCTGCTGTGGTAGAGTAGAGAGAGAGTAGAGATATTGTATTCATCAGGAAATTAAGCAGCAAGTGTAGCAACATTCACATTGCACAAATCCAACATACCACCGATCTGCACACATAGTGGTTTCAGCATAGAGATGTCAATTGTGGGTTCAGAAATGTAAAAAAGAAAAAAAACTTAAGTGAAATTTCTTCGAACCAACTCGGCACTTAAGAAAGGTCAGCTTCTCAATGATGCCACTTCTGTGATAAAAAAAGTGGGATTAGTATCTGAAAAAACAAAACAAAACAAAAAACGTTTAAGCAAATTGACATCTCTGGTTCTTAGATAGCACTCAGTAAAACAGATGAACCTGGCTGGATAAATGGTTACAGGGTCAGACAGAAGTCAACAGTTATGACATTCCAGAGTAGTTTAATATTGCATATGTGGCGCTTTTCGTTAGATTGAATTCCACGCTGACTTGAATTGGCCTTAATATTCCGAATCCCTCCATGAACAAAGTTGTATTTCATAGTGGGTATGTTAAGTAAATGTTGCTGTGCCAGGATACTAGCTGATGAGGAATGCAGAGCAAATAGTTTCAATCTGTCATCGTGAAGTCCGTATCTTTTTTACAGACCTGTTAAGAAACATACTGTAGGGCGAGAAGGAGAAACAGCAAATGCCTAAGCCAGCTGTCTTACATTTCATAGTCATCTGGACTGTCAGAGTAGAGAGAGAGAGAGAGAGAGAGAGAGAGAGAGAGAGAGAGAGAGAGAGAAGAGGCAAGAAAGCGGGGGAGGGGAACAAAGGAGAGAAGTACCTTTGTCTTACATATTCCCACAAGTTCCGAGAAAGTCGTTGAATAGTCATGGAAAATGAAGAACAAAGTGAAAATAAATAAATACATAAAGACGGCATGTTGCATCCCTATACACAAACAGTGACTGTCCGCTTTCCATCAGTGTGGATGGCCAAAGTGATTGTGACTATAGCGCATTGTTATACAGAACTCCCTGCTGGTCTGGAATGGGTTTGTCCTGTTAGCTAGAAACAATGACCGGCCTCTTCTGTCACTACAAGGGATATTGTTGTCGTTTGTTTATAACCGGCTGACGGGTCAGTAAATGTTTTTTTCTGCCCACTGAGCCTTCCCTGACAGTGTCCCGTCCTCTGGTCACAGGGCTTGACTGGTAATCTGGCATACAGGGCATTTTCCCAGTGGGCTGACAGTTCTTGGGGGGCGGTGCTGTTGTTTTTTTGGTTTGTTTGTGTCAAATTTTCCCTTGTAGACTGGCCCACAATTAAGATGGGGCAGCCCATCTTAGTGCATCCTTACTACAGTGGACTGACCCATCATAATTGTAGCATGGGGGTGGGAGTGAGGGGCTGGTCTATGCCAAAATGCTCGGGTCGGTTTCTGGTACCAGTCCAGCCCTCTCTGGTCACTTTCATGCCTCCTCCCAGACAGTCCAGTTATAGGACAGGGCTGTGTTTCCGATCCCAGTCTCAACTTTCACCACCGTGACCCGAACAGGAAAGCCCCAGCCCCAACAAAATGCTGGCCCTTGTACTTGTTTAGAGTCAGATGGCCAGGAAAGCAGAGAAATGGGTGTGAGGGGTCAGATTAAACTGAACCCAACAAATTGGGCTATTTTTGGTTGAGGCGACATTGGCATCAATTTTTATACCGTGTGTTCATCTCACAGCATTTTCTGTTTTCATACCAGAATGAAAGAAAATCTGGCACTTGAGCTTGTTTACAGTCTATTGAGCGGAAAATAAATAAATGGGTGTGAGGGGTCAGGACAAAATGAACCAATAAACTGGGCTATTTTTGGTTGAGGAAACATTGGCATCAATGTATACACGTCATGACATTTTCTGTTTTCATACCAGTCTCTGTTGTTGGTTTTTGTTGTGTTTTCCATGGTGGTTGTCCTGTAGTATAAGTGAATTATTAGCGGTGATTTCTACCCATTTAAATTGTGTGATGTGCATGTTTCTCTAAAAATCAGTATACGGTACGTACTGTATATCAGGATTTAACTTGACTTTCAAACTAATGCTTGGAGACCTGTTACTATTCAACAACAAGCTATTTACCCTCTCCCTCCTCTCCTCCAGTCTCAGACGTGTGGCCGACTGTGTTGAAGAGTTGTGCGTGTGACCCTCTTCCTTGTGATTGACAGGATGACATGAGAATGTGTGTTGCCCTTAATGCCCTGGCATTCTGTTGTTGATATTTAGCAAGTGCCAATGTGTTGCTGTCGCAATCTAATACCCTGTTTATTCTGTTGTCCTGCATGCTTGCCTGCTGGATTATAAAAGGTGGGAATGGCAATATAATTTCACCCTGCACCTCTGTAAATAGTCGATCGGCCCTTGCCACTTGTGCGCCAGGCCACCAGCACTCTAAGGGCAAGAAGCCCCTCTCGGCTGCCAAAGTCTGCATCCCACAAATACTGCCCTCCAAGTTCAAACCCAAACTTCTGCCCCCTACTGGCAGCCAGTGCCAGGACAGGACTCACACGCGCACACGCACACGTACACGCACCCGCACTCGCAGGTCCCGAAAGACACCTGTGCCCCACCAGGACCAGACGACACAGCACAGGCTTGCCAACGGGGGTGTAGACACTGAGGAAGAGGAGGAGGAGGAGAGGGAGGAGGAGGACGACGACGAGGAGGAGGAGGAGGAAGAGGAGGCGTATGCCAGGAGGAATGGCGGAGGTGGCGAGGAGGTGAAGCTAAACGGACTGCCCGAGAGCGGAGAGGATTACCGGGACGAGGCCGTGCAGGCCGCCACCCGCAGGAGCGTGCAGGAGTTCTCCTCGCTCTACCGCAACATGCACCAGATCTCGCGGCCCTCCTCGCTGGGCAGCAGCCCCCAGGGCAGCGTCCGCAGCCTGGCCTCGCTCTTCGAGAAGTCGGGCGACTCGGCCGATGACGACGGAGGCCGCGGGGCAATCTCCACGCTGACACGCGGCGGCGCCGTGTCCTACCGCGTGACGGAGTTCGAGCAGATCATCCAGCGCTCGGCTCCGACCTCCGTGCCCATGCGCTCGGCCTCGCTCCCCACGCTCCACAGCAGCGGAGCCTCCCACCAACAGAGCCCCTCCCACGCCCCCCACGTGCCCCTCGCGTGCTACCTCCCCTCCGCCATCTCCGCAGAGTCCCTGGTGGTCAACTGCGACTCCCAGACCGACTCCTCCTTCTCGCACAACCCCCCGCCGGAGCAGGTCGAGGCCATGAGGCGGGTGAGGGAGGTCATGGACATTGACGACGACACCTCTTGGCTGTCGGAAACGGACGGGGTGCACGGCCTGTCCTGTTTCGAGCGACGCACCGTCGCCTTAGACGTGGCTGGCGGTGTTGGTGGCGGTGGCGGTGGCGGTGGCGGTGGTGGCGGTGGAAAAGGCCATCATTCAGATTCTGATGACACAGATGCGGACGCGGACAGCGCGTCCATGGAGGAGGCTCCTCCTCCCCCCGCTCCCGCCGTCGAGACCCTGCCAGTGCCCTCGCGCAAGGCGGTGGTGGTACCGCGATCACTCTCCCTGCCGAGCCCCAGCCCCAGCCCCAGCCCCAGCCCCCAGCCAAACCACAACCACAACCTCAATCTCAACCAAGACCACCACCATCACCAACACTTCCACAACAACAGTCCCAACCACCACCACAACAACCACCACCACCAACACCACCATCACGACCACAGCCCAAACCACCGCAGCCCCAGCCCCCAGCCCCTCAGCCTGTCCCCGATGCACCACCTTAAGGCCAACAAGTGCAAAGGCTCCTGCCCGGCCTCCTACACGCGTTTTACCACCATCCTGCGGCACGAGAGGCAGCAGGCCAGCAGCGGTGGCAGCGGTGGCGGCGGTGGCGGCACTACCCACACCAACTCCTCACCCCAGCAGCAGCAGCAGCAGCCGCCCCCCTCCTCCACCTCCACCTCCGCCGCCCCCTCCAGCAAGCTGCCCTCCCCCCTGGACCACAGGCCGCAGCCGGCCACCAACCTCTTCCTCATGGGGCCCGCGCCCTTCCGCGTACGCAGTCGCCTGCAGCAGCAGCAGCAGCAGCTGAAGGGCAGGAGGAGCGGAGCGCTGTCGGCCACCAAGCCAGCAGCCGCAGCAGGAGCAGGGGAGACGCATCCTCCCTGTCCCCATCCCCGACCCCTCATCCCCCAGCGCCTCTCCTCCCTGGCGGTGGAA